>NW_017306984.1:502229-510526 GCF_000935625.1 Nanorana parkeri | reverse complement strand
GTTTTTTTAACTCTTTTTCTGTTCTGCTCGGTACCTCTGAGGGACCGAGCAGAACAGCCGAGCCGAATGCCGCTCAGCGTCATTCGGCTATTCACTCACTGCTGCTCGGCATCTATAGATAGACCGAACAGCAGCGAGTAGCCTGCCGGAGGTTCGGCTTAGCCGATCCAGATGTTGGATCGGCTGAGCTGAACTCCTTCTGCACTTCGGGTCGAGCATGTTCGGCCAACCTGAAGCCACGCAAAGCCACCCGATGTACGGCTGATTTCAGCCTGAAGCCGTACCAGCCTGAAGTGAATAGCCGAACAGCGTGCGGCTCACTTCGCTTCAGGTCGGTCATTCACTCGGCTGCCTACGGCAGCTTAGTGAATAGGCCCCTATATTTTTCAGAATTTCGCACAGTGTTATAGTACACCTGTTGTTAGTCTATATGCTTCTAAATTGGTAATAAAAGGGCCCGTTCACACCACAGTATTATGATACCAGCAAGGCACATTACATATGTTGATGTGTTGCAGTGCCATTTGGCAATCAACTTTGATAATAGGTGAAAGCACATTTTCTCTCTTAAAGTATTTGTATAGGCCAAATTTACCTTGGTACTGCCTTCTACATCTCTAGAGCATGTCCCAACGTTAATGTTTTCCTTTAACTTGCTCCTGTAGTGAGATACAGCTTTTATTGCTCCATGTGATGTCATCACCAGACTTGCAAAGTTCTTGCAGGGGCAGCTGCTGGAAGCTCAGTTTCTATTGATGTAGGCATGCCAGCAGAACTACAGCTGCATAGAGCCCTTTCCCTACACAGTGTGTGGGCAAGCTCATGGGAGTACAAGCAGCACCCTCATTTGCATGTATGCATGTGTATGTATGTGACAGAGATGGGTGGGAGGTAGGTGGAGTTTTGTAGTCTAGCATGCAGGGCTTACAGCTCTGCCTGGAACTTTAGTGCAGAAGAGGCACTGATGTTGATTTACTAAAGGCAAATAGGCTGTTCACTTTACAAGGAAATTTGCACTTGACTGCAGAAGTTTCCATTTAGCTTAGTGAATGAGGTGAAGCTCTGCTGGCTTATATCACCCAATCATGTGCAAGCATATATACTGTTTTTTTTATTTTCCTTGCACATGATTGGGTGTTCTTGGCAAAGTAAAATATCACCAAGCTAAGGGGAAACTTTTCTTGCAGTGTGCAAATTCCCTTGCAAAGTGAACAGCCCATTTGCCTTTAGTAAATCAACGTCAGAAAGTTAGGAACACACTGGATTTCTGGTACATCAGCTTGTATTTTTCCGTACTTGCAGTGTTAAAGAAATATAACATGGGGAATGTGCATTTACAGAGATGTTTTTTGCCTTGACACGTGCTTTCAATGTTTAGATATCATTCTATTAGGACACTTTTATGTATTGTAAAATATAAATGTATTGTCTCTAGGTTTTTAGTTTTCTAGTTTCTTGTTTTAGGACAAATTATTTGCAGACAAGGGACTCAGAAACCATGTTACAAAGTCATTTATTTTCATGATACATCAAGAAGACTGACGTTTCAGGAAGCTCAGGATGAATGTAGACGGGATGGTGGTTACCTGATAATTATCAAGTCTGAAGCAGAGCAGAAATTTATACAGAAGCTCATTCAAAGCATCACTGGTTCCGATGGTGACTTTTGGTTGGGTCTAAGGAGAATTGATGATGACTCCCCAAACTCCAGCGACTGCCAGAGTCTGTACACTTGGGTTGATGGCAGCAAACCCACTTTTTGGTGAGTACTTTTGTAGACAATATGACTGCTGTGAGCCTACCCTTTAATAAACAGGGGGCTAGGTTATTTTTTTTTACAAAGTGTAAAAAAAATTAAATAAAGTGTAAAACAAAATTAGGAAAATAAAAATGATATATAAATATATATTTGTATACTATAATTAATATAAAAAAATTCTAAAAAAATTATAATAATAATCAAAACTTGTTAAAAAAAGTGTTTTCTTCTAGTTTTTTTCCTCTTTTTTTATTATATTCAAACTAAGTGAGGGGTTAGGTACACATATGTGATATAATTATATAGCCCTATCTGTCCTCTAAAAAACAATATATAATATGTGTGGGTACATTTAGTAAGAAAGTATATTACTACTGTGGAAGAATCACACAGCAAAAATGTAAAAAGTGGGTCAGTCATTTATGAACAGAAACTGAAAACTAGCTCAGTCATGAAGGGCTTTTGTGACTCAGCAAACCAGAGGCTAAAACTATGTACTGCATTATAAGTTTTTCTGACTCCAGTTGTTGAAATAGTGATTTAGGACAGTGGTGGAGCACCAGGGCCCTGTTATAGCTGCAACTGCTGCAACCCTGGTAGTTCTCATGAAAATGCCAAGTATCATCAATGGTATCTGAACATCCCTACCTTTTATCCATGAAGATCTTTATTGGATGCAGCAGGTTACTGGCAAGCAATAGAATGTAGCAGATGGTTGAAATTTACAGGTCAAGAAAGGGTAATGCCTTCCTCCTCATGTGCACATGTGGTCAGAAAATGGCTGAATCAAACACATAGGAAGAAGTATGTGTCACGTTATACAAGGGGAGGAAGTAAAGAAAAAAGGTGCAGTGAACAAAATAACCACAAAATGGCAGCATACCAAATATTAATGCATTGAATACAATTGCTGTGGCAGCATATGAAACATTAACTATACTATAAGAATACGCAAGAACATTCCAATTCAATGCATTGACTATACAAGAGCTGTGACAGCACATAAGTGGCTCTTGACTTTTGGCTGCAAAACTGACACCTTTTTTGCCAAAAGTTTATGATTGACGAACTTCTCGGAACCTGGGGGTTCAACACAAACCCAATCCTCATCTCTAGATGCCACCAGTTAAAATCAGGAATCTGGGTTTACTCAAATGGTGCTTGTAGGACCTACCATAGAATTACCATATGTGTAGAGTTTGCACAAATTATTGCAAAATGTAACATCCAACTTTGTAAGACATTTGTTTATACTGTTAGAAACAAAACCAATGTGGATATTTTAAAAGGGAGCTACATTTTTCATATTTACTTGCAAATCTTTATATAAAAAGCTGCCCATACACATACAGATCATGGCACCAAAAGCCTCACAGCAGCAAGTGGCCTGAACTGCTGCACATTTTACCTTTGGCAGTGGATTTTGCAATTCACATATTGCACAGAAGCTAATGGAAGTGATGTGACCTGAACAGATATCTACCTCAAAGGTTGTCAGAAGCCCATATACAGTCCTATTATACGCAGAGATTGACTTATGTCTGCAGATGATCTGCTCTTGTATGGTGTCAGGTATTCCACTGCAGGAATTATGTGCAAATGACAAGTGACCAGAACTACAGGAGCTCCCACTACCTACTTTTGGCTTCTGTGTAATTTTTAAGGATGCACCGATACCGATATCGAGTATTTGGACGAGTACTCGTACTAACCCAAATGCTCCAATACCTACCTCTGATAACGTAACTTCCAGTGCCGAGGGAGCATTGAGCCAGTTTCCTTTCCAATCAGGAAGCTGGGCGGTGGGTTATAACCCGCCTCCTGGCCCCCAGAATTGGCTAGGAAGCCGGTTTCACTCATTGCTAGGTAGCCTGGCTTCCTAGCTAATCAGAAAGCCGGGTGGTACATCATGACCCACCGCCCGGCTTCCTGATTGGTCATGAAGCCAAGCAGCCTCGGGAAGTAAAGCCGGCGTTCTTTTGATAGAACACCAGCTTCCTAGGCAATCAGGAAGCTGGGCGGCAGGTCACGATCATGATAATCAGGGCACACGGCACCGGTAAAAACACGTGTACTGAAAAAAATATCGGTACTCGTACTCCACACCGAAAAACAGGTATCGGTGCATCCCTAGTAATTTTTGTAGCATCAAACTTCACTACTATGCTGAATGAGCAGGCTCCACAGGTTGACCTACACCGGGCATCTATAATCCTGCTCATACGGGGCCAGGCTTAAGACCTCGTCTTAAAAGGAGGTTACAGTGCCTTAAACCTCACATCAGGGTTGGAGTGCAGGAAAAGACTGGAGATGTGTAAGGCAAGGCAGGACTGGGATCCAGCCAGGATAGGACATCACTATGGAATTGTAGGGCAGTGCAGAGCTGAAACTTAGCAGTACAAGACATGCCTGGGACTTGTATACATCTTCATACCAAAACCTACAATCTGCAGGAAATTTATATTAAACATATACGGTAGGGAGAAGGGCATACTACCTGTGCTTAAAAACCCCTCTATACATATTGGGCCTTCTGTAAATAATTCATAGATCAGTGTGCAAAGTGTAGAATCCATGAACAACAACCTGTAATTCCTCTTTCATTGCTCTGATGGTTATAAAACTGATGAAAGATAAAGAGTTTATTGGTTATTTTAACTGAAATTAAAATATTTTCAAATTAATTCCTGGGCATTGTTATATAGCATAATGTTGTAAACTCTTCTCCTGGAAAAGTAGGCGGTCTGAACGTCGTAAACTATATAACAAGAAAACTTTTGTTTTAATACATTAGTGTTTTACTAGTTTTGATAAATGATTTCCAGCCTTTAAACCCCGCTTTGCACCAACTATAATATATTGTAGCAGTAAATGCAAGATTGATTTAATGTAAGTTTGTATTTAACTAGGATGATTGCCAAACCATAGCTGCAGTGCTATTAATGGATCACACTGGAGTGAACTGTATCAAATATGTCTCTGAGCTTCTTCATTATTGAGATAGTGATGAATTTATGTAGATAAACATTTTGGAACATTTATTTGTTTAAGTAGAACATATGCAAAAATAGAGAGATCAGTTCATTAGTCTAAATCCAACCAATATAGATTAATTAGACATATAATGTACAAAAAAAAACCCAACAGATTTTATTTTTATTTTTTATTTTTATTCCTGAACAAATACAACAAGACATTGAGTACAAAGCATCACTACTGCAGACCACAGTTTACAGTATATGTTACAAGACTGATAATGAAATATGTGCACAGGGAGTACAATTGCTTCTTAGAAAAAAAAATATAAAGATTAAAAATATATTTCTGTAAAGGTTCAGATAATAATTGTGCGTGATAGCTTGTTCCTGGAAGTCTGAACCTCTTTTATATTCACACTGACACAAGGATTCCTCTTTATCTCCCATAGGAATGAAAACTGTTATGGATATAATAGCAACCAACTTAGACAAGTGTCTGATCCAAACAGTAAGCAGGTCAGATTGTTCAGGGCTGTCAACCTTGAAGTGTGTGTGTGTGTGTGTGTGGAGAAGGCAGGCTTGTATGGCAGATTCCCTCTTTTTAATTTTAGCTAGCTGACTGTAGTTTATGGATTCAAAGCTGAACTCCAGGCAGCTATACTCCAGGCAGCTATGCAAGACACAAATAAGCCAGCTCTGTATTTATAACACAGTGTTTGATTTATTTATTTATTTATTTTTGCAAGCATTTTAAGTACCCGAATTTAAGTTGGTATTAGCTTATTGCACTCCTTTGTACAGCACAGCTCCAACTGAGAGAGAAAATCAGAATTCTGCAGTGCTCAAGTGCTAACAAGGAATTTGCTGATGGGAGCAGAGAGCTGAGTGACTGAGAGATGATTAACTTATCAGTCTGCTGCTTCTTTTTACACTGTCCAGTCACAGGCTGGGGGTGTTAGTGGAAGTCAGGTATGGTGCCCTGCCTGGCAGAGCTGTACTGTGTGCAATAACTGTGCAAATCTTAGAACATAATGGATACAAATACAAACCCTTTAGCAAGTAGAACAGCTCCCATATACAGTATGTACTGCATCTGTGTATGTAGCTGTTGTTTTGTCGTGCAGCTGTAAAGTGTATATCATTTAAATTTGTTATGTACAAAATAACAGCCTACAATTCCTACAGCAGAAACCATACCGCTTATCCTGCTTAAGGATACTTGTGTCCCTATTGGATAGTCCACTTTACTAGTACGGTTCTGAAATATATGACAGTCAACACAGCATAAGAAAGTGAAGGAGATCTAGAAGAGCCGCTGACTTTTATTGTTATTAATAACCTAAAAAGCTTAATTTTAAAGTAAAAGGTAGACAAATCATAGAAACATATTTAAGAGAACCTGTGATGTTTTGCATACTACAGGAACTGGTATGTGGATGAGCCATCATGTGGGAGTGAGGTGTGTGTTGTCATGTACTATCAGCCATTGGCTTCTCCCGGTGTTGGTGGGCCATATATGTTTCAGTGGAATGATGACCGATGTAACATGAAGAACAACTTCATATGTAAATATTCAGAAGGTAAGTGCTTTCTGTCTTTAACCACTTCAAGATATTAAATGTAGGAAATATGCCCCCAAACAAATTACGTTTCTAGGACATATCTCCTATGATCACTGCTCCCTCTACAGCTGCCCACCCACCCTTATTGCCGGCAATTAGTGGTTGTCAAAATGGCAGCTTGGGATTGCTGGCAGTCAAAATGTAGCCAATATAGCATAACAATGAATTGTTACATTGTAGTTACCATTTCATTCATATGCAGATCAAAGGTCACACCTTTGATGTAAAATGAAGAAACCTTACAAGTAAACATAAATAAATAAAATGTTTCCTATTTATTCCCTTATGAACCCTTATTAACTAGATCCTTCGGCAGCTTTGTGAATAGACCCCTTAGTTCATCATAATCAGTCTGAGGTAACTGGATCTGAACCCAGGGCCTCTGCTGTAGCTGGCAGTGGTTGTACCTGCTGAGCCACCTTAGAACCTTGCCTGGATAGCTCCTTGCCTGATCTCCTGTGTAATCCTCAGTTAAACCTAGTTGCTGCTGAACTCCTTGCTCCTCCCTTGAACTTCCTATTTAAGCCATGCCTCTGCACTTCCTGTTTGCCAGATTATTGTGCTCCTGCCAATATCTTGCTTCCTGCTCCCTCTGTGATACAATCTGCTCATACTGCTACCCGTGTACGGACCTTTGGCTGCTGATTCACTGATGCTCTCATCATCTTCTGCTTCATACCTGATACCTTTGGCTACTGACCTCGGCTTGTTCGTTGACTACGCTTCTACCTGCTCCTCTACTTCTACCGTTTGCTTGTGTACCAAACCTGGCCTGTTATACCACGAATTTGCCTGCTGTTTCAGCTACTGGACTCTGAGCCTGATCCCAGAACGTGACAGTAACTCTTTCCCCCACTTTTCCCCTTAGCTTACTTTTGTTTGGTTTGCTGATTTTTTTTTTTTCTATTTTTTGACTATTTAATAATTTATTTATTTGTTGTGTTTGTTTTTTTACTATCACAAAACTCAAGATTTCAAAAAAGACTTTTTTAATTTGCAAATTACGATGATAATTTAAAATAAAATGTATATTGTTATTTACAGCAAAACTAGTAACACTGGCCAAAATGGAAAAAAATGTTTTTTTTTTGTCTATAGATTACATACAAGAGATAATTTTTGCTAGACAATATTGGCAAAAGAAAGCATAGCTTGTCCTACATACTGTACATGTTTTCTTAAGTAATGGCAACGTTATCACCGAATAAAAAAGTAAATATTTCTCTTGTCTATAATAAATATAAGAATGTGTGACCTGAAGTGGTTAAACCACTATAAATATTATATAAGTACCTGTAGTATATTAACCCTACAGTGTCTGTATTATTCATTTTATAGAAAAGACAGCTCGTCCTCCCATGAAAAACACATCATCATCAGTTATTGGTGAGTGCTTTACTATAATTGTATAATGTTATTTTAATATTTTTTTTTTTTTATATCAAACCAAAATAATAAAAAAAAATTAAAAAAATGGTTTTCTAATGTTTTTCCTTTTTAATCTTTTTTTTTTTCTAAAAGCACCATAGTCATCTACCAGCCCAGGGCAGCAGGCATGCTGGCAGGTATACTCATGATTAGGGGGCAGTGATCGTGCTTCCCATTACCATGCTGATACCAGCCAAACAGATGTACAATAGTCTTCAGTGGTTACTGGAGCTGCCAGCTTAGAGAACCAGGCACTGACACCAGAGAATCCCTTATAGTGTTTAATCTTCAGAGATTAGCATCAATGGCAGGAGACTGCAGCACAATAAACATTGAGGGACATTTATCAATACTTGTAGAGTAGAGAAAGCAGGGTTAGGGCTTGTACACACCATATACAGTGCATTCCAGAGTGGTTAGCTGCTGGAATGCACTGTATCGCAGAGTAAGCTCTCCCGTGCGTTCTGGGGCGGGAAGGGGCGGTTGTGGTGCATTGAAGTCAATGGCACC
>NW_017306984.1:454978-501966 GCF_000935625.1 Nanorana parkeri | reverse complement strand
GGTGTGAACCAAGCCTTTAGAACTGGCCAGAGGAAGAGAGGTGAGATGCTGTGCATCCACACTGGCCACTCACTCTGTGCACCCAGCCACTCTCTGCACCCACCCACATCACCTTGCAGATAAATCCAAAATTGATGGTGTGAACCCTATGCTTCAGCAAACCAGAAGAAAATCTTTTTTTCTATCAAAGATAAAATGAAACATATTTGTATTCAATGTTTCCTTAAGGAGTTTGTTCAGAAAAAACACTAGTTTAACAAGGAGATATATGGAGTAAAAAAAAAAAAGTAAACAAAATACTGAGTTTTGTTTAAAATGTTCTTTCTAGTAAGTATAAAAGTCCTTTCAAGCTTAACTGTAGGAGAAAAGCTAAAGAAACAGTTGAAATAAATATATGATTACTGAATTAGCTGTCAATGGTTTTCTAATTCTGTTCAGCCTATCTTTTGATTTCCACACATTTTCCACACTGCACTGCCAAGTGCCCAATTCAACAATGTAGCTTCCTATGGTCCATCTCCTTTTCCAGCCTGCTCACCGGAGAATGAATCAGCATCACCTCTGATGATCCACAAAGCAATAAAAGTTGAACCAGGAAGTAGTAGTGATTTTCCTGGCTAAGTGGCATGGCAGAGTTGTGTAAATGAAGAGAGTAGCTAAACAAAATCACAGATCCTTTGATACTTATAGCAGTACATATGTTTAAACTATTCAGTTAATACTCAGTTAATAGTTGCCAAGAGTTCCATCTTAAAGCTGATCTGCAGGCAATAACTACTAATTTTCTAACCAGAAAGCTTCCCTACCATATCCACATACATACATACGTAGGTGTGTGCAGGGGGTGTGCCAGTTGTGCCTGGGCATACCCTAATCACTCTGAGCACAACACCGAAACTGCAACAGCGGGCGCCGTGTTTTGAGCTGGTAGAGATCACAAAGATTGCTCTGTGACCAGCTCAGCAATACAAAGTACAGCAGCACTTGCCAGTTACATCCCCCACATAACAGTCACAGTCCTCGGTGCCTGGGAAGCTGCATGCGAGTGTGGCTGCGGCTTCCCATCCAATATGGAAGCCGGGTGGGTGACCACCTGCCATGTGACCACCTGACAAGGCTCCCTCCACCCCTGCAAGGGACAGTTGGAGAGATGAGAATCTGCGATGCCACAGGTATATATATATATATATATATACACACACGCATGTACTTTCCCAGAGGAGATATTGCCTTTAGTTATTGACTCCTCTTCTTTCCACAGTTTTTATAATATTGATGTTTTACTCCTGTATTGTACATTTATTGTCTTCTTTTTTTGTTTGATTACAGTTACTGGAACAGTTACTACCAGGGACCCAGAAATATCCATTAAAAACGCCAATGAGACAGCAAAAGAAGCTGCAGGTAAATGTCTGGTTAAGTCTAATATCTTTAAGAAATGTAATTCCTGACCCCATGGAATCTCTTTCTGGGAATTATTCCCCCAGGCTGGAGTTGTAGAACGGTCAAGATTGCCTTGGCTTGGAGCTGGTAAATTTCTAGAACACAACTGTCCCTTGTGCTGTGTTTTACTGCATTTATGTGAAGATAAAATACTAAGAAATTGTCATTCGAAATGCAGTGACACTACACCCGGGAGTTAAAGCTTAGAAATACATTCAAGTACCTTACCTATTAACAAAAATGTATCTTATTTGTGTATCAGGGCTTGTTCACACCAAATGTAGACCAGATCTGCATGAGTTTCTGCACATGCAGTGCAGTGGGTCGTGCCTCGTTTTCGCCATGTTTTTGCTGCATTTTTGATGCGTTCCGGGTCGTTTATGGTAATAAAAAAAAAATATTTTTTTAGTTTAAAATGGGCTTTCAGTGCATTCCAGGGCATTTGCATGCGTTTTTGATGCATTTGCATCCGTTCCAGAGCAGGTAATATAGGGCTTGCTGCAGTTTTTTTACATGCTCTGGAACTGAATGCTGAGGTGTGAACTAGAGCCCAAAATACCATTGGAATACATTGGACGCCGTTTTGATCTGGTCTGTAACTGCTTTGCTCTGCTCCTGGAGCGCACTTGGTGTGAACAAGGTCTCACTCGGCTGTAGATCCTCAAATCATCTCTGAATTTGTGCTGACACAGTCCTTCCTTCTGGTGGGTGGCTACTTTTGTTCTCCATGGTTCGTGTGTGTTGTAAAGTAGCCACCAGTCCAAGCTCTCTCCCATGATGGAAAACAATCTCAATACAAGTTAGTAAATTAAACATGCAATTGTATTCCATCATGGGAGCGAGCTTGGAGTGGGGGCTACATGCAACACACACAGGGACCATGAGGAACAGAAGTAGCCACCCTCCAGAAGGAAGGACAGTGTCAGCACCAATTCAGAGATGATTTGAAGATCTACAGCTGAGTGATACACAAATAAGATACATTTTTGTTAATAGTTAAGGTACCTGAATGTATTTTTAATATTTAACTCCTGAGTTTTATGTTACTTTAATTTATGTTCGAAGAATGTTGATTATGCCCATAAAGTTGGAAAATTAGTCATACTTTGCTTCTTATTTTTGTCTGCAGTTTTTACTCTACATAATTTTACCCTTATAAAAACATTGCACCCTCACCTTGACCAGTGAACACCTACCTTCAGAAACTTCTACAATACAGCCAGATATTTTCCCACACACAGGACTTGCCTAGCTCAGTCACTTCGGGTTAGCCGAACATGCTGAGCATGTTCGGCTGATCCGAAGCCACACGAAGCAAGCCGATATACGGCTGAAATCAGCCGTACCAGCCTGAAGTGAATAGCCGAACAGTGTTCGGCTCACTTCACTTCTGATCGGTCATTCACTCGGCTGCCCTCGGCAGCTTTGTGAATAGACCCCCATGACTTTCCAGTAAAAGGTGTTTTCCTACTCACAAACTTGAGAGGAATGTAAGTGATAAAGCTGTGTATTTTGACCCTATTATCAGATGTTTTGCTTAAGACCAGAAATAGCTGTCACCAGTATTTGAATGAGTGTTATATATAACTTATCTGTCTTTCTCATTTCAGAGACCTATATCCATTATATTCTCATTGCAACGATCCCAGTGCTGACACTTTTATTGATTTTTATTGGAGTTTTGTGCTGCTGCTTCATAGAAAGAAGGTAAGTTTATTGTCAAAATTTCAATGTAATGTCAAGGTGTGTCTGGAGGATGGAAGGGAGCAGAGGTAATGAGATGGAGAGAGGTATAGATCATACAGAACAATTCTAGGAACAAATATTATATTTAAAAGTGGATGTGCCATCTTTATTATATTACATTTGCAGTGGTTATATATCCAAGTAGTTCTTCTTTAGAAGGAGTAAGGGGTGCGCACCCTTCATTCCTTCTGAAGTGGAACCCAAGCCACATTCTTTCACCAATCTTGGCAGCTAAGTATCGCCTTACCATGTTCCGTTGATTGCACACACATGGTTGTCTACGGCCATATTATTTTATATAAGTAATAAAAGTGATTTTCTAATTTACTCCAAAATATTATTTTTTGGCACTTTATCTCTGATATGGTTTTTTTTAATGTATTTTTCACTTAGCTAGCACTGGTTACATATACAAATATACAGTGTGTGTATGTGTGTGTATATACATATATAGATCGATGGGGGAGCCCTCCGCACACCTTGCAGCAGTCCCGGCCAATAAGTGAGATGGTGCTCGCAGTGACAATCACGGATGGCCCCGTGCAAACACAAGATAAAGAAGTAAATCACCAGCACTCGGCGATGTAATTCAATATGTCCATTTATTGGACAAAGACATCACAGTAATCAAAGCCGACGTTTCAAAGCTGCACAAGGTCTCTTCCTCAGGGCAAAAAGACATGCGTCACGTCTTTTTGCCCTGAGGAAAAGACCCTGTGCAGTCTCAAAACGTCGGCTTTGATTACTGTGACGTCACGTATTTTTGCCCTGAGGAAGAGACCCTGTGCGGTTTCGAAAACGTCGGCTTTGATTACTGTGACGTCCTTGTCCAGTAAATGGACATATTGAATTACATCGCTGACTGCTGGTCATTTACTTCTTTATCTTGTATATACATATATACACATCTTCACAAGGAGAAACTTTTAAAGGAAAGGATATATAAATCAATATGAACTAACAATGTATTTATATATGTATGCAAATAGTGTTTTGATAGTGTTGTATTTCTAGCACTATTCACTCTATACCCTCCTATGTTGCAGTATGAATTAAACAAAACTCATCCATATTTGAGTTACATGAAGGAGTCACTCATTGAGATTTGGTGGGGCTCTAAGGATACCATAGTATAGTGAAAATGTTTAATATATTTGTATACATCACAAAGAGGTCAATAGTTGGTAAAGTCTATGGGGTCTATTCACAAAGCTGCCGAGGGCAGCCGAGTGAATGACCGATCTGAAGTGAAGTGAGCCGAACACTGTTCGGCTATTCACTTCAGGCTGGTACGGCTAATTTCAGCCGTACATTGTTCGGCCGACCCGAAGTGCAGAAGGAGTTCGACTCAGCCGATCCAACAACTAGCATTGTACTGGCCCTCTGCTGATGGACCTGATGGGGAACTGCAGCAGAGGGCGGGTACAATGCTAGTTTACTATTGGCTATTGCAAATTGAAATAGCCAATAGTAATGTCCCAATGCTTTTCAATGGGAAAATTTCTTCTTTTTTTTTTTCTATTCTGACATCGATCGTGTCAGAATAAAGAAAAAAAAGGACACAGCAATGTTTCTTCGGCTTTCAGCACGGCCGAGCCGATGCATATGCGTTCGGCTCGGCTGAGCCGCTCGGCCATGATCGGGAGCTGTACGGGCTATTGTGAATAGCCCGTACAGCACCCCTTCGGTTCTGCTGAACCGAAGGGGTTCTGGGGCCGAAGCTAGCCGAAGGATCGGCCGAAGCTACGGCCAGATCCTTCGACAGCTTCGTGAATAGACCCCTATATGTTTTTAAGTAACTTTAACAGTTGTTTGTTGTAATGCATTAATGATCACATTGTTATGGATTTACATAAACATGAGGCTAGAGACAAATTATAGAGTATGTTTCTAAGTTGATTTGGAGTGAGCATCGCATGCTCAAAACTCATTTTGGCCTAAAATGGTTGAGTGAAGGGGGAGTAAAAAGAGGAAGCTCGATGTACACATATAAAATGCACTATTTCAGAGTGTCAGGCAGTGTATTGCTCTGATATAACAGCCTTTGATCACCATAGTACTGTTGTTTAGGTATGTTGACAGGTTTGGAATGTTGTAAATACACCATAGCTATCGTGTGTTGGCAGGCACTCTCTGTGTTCAAAGTTTGTGTTGGAAGACCCTACATTTGTATGTGCTTCATATAGAGTTACAGCTGCATAAATGTCAGAGCAGGTAACAAATCACAGAGCATCAAAAGATTGTTTGTTTTTCATATCTAAAACATCCGTTTTGACTATAAAACATGTACTTATTCACTAAGACAAAGAACCAAATCCAAAGCAATCAAAAATCCTATACTTTGACCAGGTAAAGTAACATGTTCCCGTCATAGAAGGCACCAAAGGTAGCCTCTTCGCACCTTCCCTGGTTATTGGCTGCTCATCCATCCAGTGCTGCATTGGAGGGAGTCAGATGAGGTGTACCTTGTTCCCCCATAGTTGAATGTAGTAGCTGATTCTTAAGGCATTGACAGTGGATCAGGTGGCGGGAGATCATAGGAAAGGTGAGTACAGTCTGCTTATGGTGACTTCTATAAGGAAAACCTGCTACTTTGTCTACAGGCTGTATAGTAATCTGATAATCACAAGACATACTGTAGAATTACTAACATGTCATTCTGATTGTTCTTTCAGAAAACAACAGAGAAGTGAAACAGCTGTTAAAGAGCCTAGCTTCTGGATGTCCCCACACAGAAGGAACAGTCCTAATCTGGAGGTCTACAATGTCATCAAGAAACAGACGGATGCAGATTTAGCAGGAACGAGACCAAATATCCATAATACGTCTTTTCGGGTGCCATCTGGGGAGATCTCACCTATAGACAATCTGTCAGGTGAATATGATAACATGGCAGGAAACCATTCAGAGAGTGGCTTTGTGACACTAGCCAGCACAGAAAGCGGCTTTGTCACCAACGAACTGTATGAGCTGTGTAATGACATGTATGGGAAAAGCTCAGAATCTGGCTGGGTTGAAAATGAAATCTATGGATATTAATTGAGAAACAATGGACTAAATGCATTACCATGCAAGATGTTTTCAATGCAGACAATGTTCCAACAACGATAAGAAGAAAATGACTGTCTAGGATTCTGCAATTTTTTATGAAACAAATAAAATGCATCATGGAATACTAAATCTGAAAATGGAAGCATTCTTTACTTGCTGCAGTGGATTTGCATTAAATTTGAATGAGCTCAAAGTAAACAAAATTGCTGTCTCTTAACATGTCATGCATGAGCAAACGCCTTATTTTATTTTTACTACAATAATCCACAGTGGAAGTCTGAGCTGCATTCGGTCATTTCACCACTAGATGTCACTACCTACAAAGAAACAAGTGCAGTCTTCAAACCAGCTAATTGCACAATTCTTCACGATTTTCTGTACAATTATCCAATGGAACAGAGCTACCTCAAATGAAATCTCCAGTCTAGCAAAATAGATTCTCCAGGAAGCATTATTTCACTTTATCTTGCTTATATTGGAAGGTTACATATACACATCTCCGGAACCATTTTCTCTGATGTTAAAATAAAGACAGTTCTTGATCATCTGCAAATTTGCACACTTGACAGTTTTCAAAGTTTTATTATGACTATCAAAATTTTTTCATTCACCAAAGATATATTAAGTGAAGATAACATATAGCAGTGTTTCCCAGAATCTGATTAGTCATATATTATTGTCACATCTTTGCAGGCAGTGAATACCGCCATGGTAAATGTTACATGTGTGCCACCACCCACACTATATTAACTGCATTCAATGTCACCAAACAGTTTTGATAAGGCTCAACTGAAGTCTCACACCTTTTTATCACTTTGTAGTCTTGTACGCCCACGGGTTTTGAATTATGCTTGATGTTTGCTCAGAAATGTCTTGTAGAGCATCCCTGGACCCACATTATTGGATGGCAGCCATGGTAAGTGGTAATGTTTGGTTTGAAGCATTATCTTGGAGATCTTGGAGCATATGTTATGCTCCTCGGCTTCATCTAGTGGTATTTACCTGAAATTGCATTCAATTTGGAAAATAAATATGCTAATAACATTTGTTTTGTTTTTTTCTCCATTCACACAGAACGATTGTACATACAATTTCGCAGGGCAAATGGCCATGAGAATTGTTTATAAATATATCCCTTAGTGTGCTGTCTTTAAATTATTTAAAATTGCAGGCTAACATAGTATTATTGGTATTGGTTTGGTCATTACCACTCCATCCACATCCCAGAAGATTTTTGTTACTACCTTTCCAGTAGAAGTAACAGATTTTTGCCCTCTTTGGAATGGGTGATGTTTCCTGGTATAATTGCATTGTTTTGACTCTGGGATATAGTAATTGGCCCCTATGTTTACTTTGTTACATATTGCTGCAGACATTTCTCTGAACTGCATCCTTCCCTACTGTAGCCCCACTCAGCTACTGAGCTCCACGTAAAATTACTATTTTAGATTGGGTACAAATAGACTAAAGTAACTGCTGCCTTCTTATTACAGGGAGTCCAATTTCAAGATTTCCCAGCAACAGTGTGTAGCTTCACCTTCTCCCGCAAAACCATCTTAATCTCTCACAACAAGACTCACCAGTTAACTGATCACTCTACACTAAGGAGGATCCACTAGGAGAGTGACACCGTTATGTAGTTTTGTAATGGTCACAGTGGTTAGACAGACCTATTTTTGGTGTGGCTATCTCTCCACTGGATGCCATAGGAGATAAAAAATCTAGAATTTTGCCAGCAACCATGCAAAACTCAGTTATCAATTTTGAAGGGAATTGGCATTAAAATTAAAATGTTCCAAATGCACTATGTTATATGTTTGGTGGACTGCCTCTCCTGCCAAACAGCTCTCGGTTTTAAAAATCTACTGTTCAGTCACTGAGGTGAGTATCACCAACTCTGCCAAAATAACCATATTGTTTATCTTACCTGGTTGTACTCCCATATCTCTAAGACTTTGCTTTGCTTCTCTACTTCTGCCCCACAAACATTTATCCAGAGATATTGGTAATCATGCACAATTCCCACCAAGAACTTTGATGGCTGCTAAGGATGGAAAACTGTCCCAGCAGTATGACTTTTATGTAAGGACTTACATTAAAAATTATTTCTGAAGGTGCTGCGTACCCTTCTAGTATAATATCATCGATATTACTCTGCCTACAAGACACCAAAGTGAGGCTTGCTTGTGTCTTATCTTATTCCTGATGGAGACCAGCCATCTTAGATCTTATTTTAACTGAAATCATTGTGGTGCTCCCTCTCTTTCATCCCCCCTTAGACCTCTGTGTCTCCTCCTCCTGAGGACTCGACGGAGTGTCTGCAGGGGACATCGACAGGGCGTAGGTGAGTATTGCCGTATTGAGTTGATTTTTTATTTTAACACCTGCTGGGCAATTGATTTTTAGCCTTCTTACTGTAATATGTTTTGAATTATTATGCTGGTGAACCTACTGACTTGATGTTATGCGCTGGGGGGTAATATTATTGGGCCAGGAAGGTGCAGCTACTCACAGCACAGCAAAACTAAAAGGACTTGGGCTACAGCTTCTTTTTCATTTGTAGTAGGGAATCCAGGGACTCCACATGCAGAGGTCATAAGGAGCCTTGATAGTCACAAAAGCTCTTTATTCAAATAAGAAAGGCAACAGTTTAATGGACAGTGTCAATATACCCCATGCTCTGGATCCCACAAGATGTGCTTTTGGATCAAGCATTATTTTTTCAGCCTTCCTCTGGATGAGCTAGGATTTGGGGGCTGTTTGGAAAAGTAGGGAATTTTTTTCATATGGTTGAACTCGAGACATGTGTCCTTTTTAACCTATGTAACATTGCACCAGTTTGACCATTATAGAGTATCTTAACTCAAAAACAATAAAGTAATATACTGCAGTTTACCAGATATTAGATGCGGTTGCTGTGTTAGATATTTCAGGCTTTTTTTCCCATTCATTTCACCTAGTATTCCTGCAAATAACACATTTCCTGTTCCTGGATGGCTACTCTCACTTCTCCACTGTATCTATGGATGGAGCCATGGGTGTCACACAGTCTGGACTTCAAACATGTGTGCCTTTGTTCAGCTCCTTTGCATGAAGAATGGAGAGATTAGGGGATTACAGAATAAAGACAGCACTTTCAATTCAGCTCATGGTAAGTGGCAAGAGCACTGCATTTCTGTCAAGATCTACAGGTATTTTCTGTACTTGGTTAAAATGTAATTAGAATTAGTAAAGTTCGGCCCCACTATAAGAAGAAAAAAATTGGGGAGACACATTAAAACAAAGGTACCAACATGTTTCATTTGTATGCAATCACTAGCTGTAATTGGCTTGAGTGGGAAAAAAGGAACGTGATAAAGGGAGGCATAGTCACCCAATCACTGAGTAGTTAGCCATACATTAAGTAATCAACTTTTGTTGAGTTGATGGGACCACCCACTATGAGAATTGTGACCAATTCCTGTTGAAGCCGAGCCACACATTTTTGGCCGAACAGTGACTGCAGCCTATACTATTCTATATTATATTCTATACTATTTAGCGTGGATGGAGCAACTATTCGATTTTTATTTTATTTCAGCCCGCAGGTCGAATGAAAAAAATCTATTTGTGTATGGCTAGCTTTTGGGATGGAAAAGTTGCTGGATATTCAGTGTTTTGTGCAGACAGGAAGGGGGAGGGAAAAGGTGGGGTGAGTGTAGGGGAATAAGGCATTAAAGAGGGGGAGTAGGAGGTGAGTGTAGGGGGGATTGGAAGAACAGGAGGGTTAGAAAAGAGTAAGGAGGGAAAAGGAGAAGAAGGGAGAGAAGGTAACGAGAAAAAACAAACAAATACTATATTGAAAAGTAGACTGACTGTTTCCCTGGATTTTTTCTGGAGCAGCTTACTCCTTTAAATAGCCAGTTGTTAATGTAATCATAAGAAATGTGTATTGACAAAGGAGCATACAATGATTGCTTCAGTGGTCAGTATTTACAGTTTTCTTTTTGTGTATTATGTTACTTTCCAATTGTGAGAACAAACCATAAAGGTCACAGCAGGCTTGAAGTTAGATTTTGCCTTATCCCATTAGGCTATTTAGCAGATATGAATGGCAAACAGAATGCTTTGTAACTTGTGCAGAAAGACATGAAAATGCAAATATTCCCACATGGCAACACGTCTTTGTTATAGTTTGAATAATGCTGATAATATGAGAATTTCTTATCCAAATGTCACCTGCCTGACGCATAGTAACATTTGTTGGTAATGTGTTATTATGCAACCCCAATTCCAAACAAATTGGGGCCCTGTGTAAAATCTATTTAAAAACAGAATTCAATGATTTGCAAATCTCATAAACCAATATTTTAATCCTAATAGAAAATAGAAAACATATCAAATGTTTAAACTGAGAAAATGTACCGTTTTCAGAAATTTTGAAATTGATGGCAGCAACACATCTCAAAAACATTGGGACAGGGCAACAAAAACCTGGCAAAGTAAGTGGTACTAAGGAAGAGCTGGAAGAACATTTTACAACTAGGTTAATTGGAAACAGGTCAGTAAGATGATTGGGTATAAAAAAGAGCATCTTAGAGGGTCAGAGTGTCTCTGAAGTAAAGATGGACAGAGGTTCACCAATCGGTGACAAAGATGACTAATCCTGGTCACAGAAAAAGTCGATTCAACTCTTGACGCTAATGATTACCATCATACAATCCTCCAGGAGGCTGCTCGTCAAAGAGACTCTCATCTGGGGTTCTCATCAGAAACATAGAAGACAAAAGCGCCACCTCCTTGTGTGAAATCTTTTTTTATTTGAATAATAAAAACGGTTATAAATACTCACAATTATAACATTTCAGTCACGCTTGTCAATAAGAGACCACAACATCAGTGTCTAAGGAATGTTCCGTTCCGACTGCGTATAAAAAGCTGCCTCCGGTCACATCACCATACCATCATGCCACCGGCTGCTTTTAGGCTGGATTTACGCGTTTCAGGGGTATACCCCCTTCCTCAGAATCACAATTTGGGTAAATTGCACCAGAGATGGCCATGGGCAGGGCTGAATGGCACTTGTCGAGTTTTAGTAAGCTTTTACAAACCAGTGATGTCATCAATGTGTGGCTAATATATCATATTGCTCCATAGAAACCAGTCAAGTTTAAACTTTCATTCTCTGTCATTTTTAAATGCAGGGTTGAATCTGAATGTTAGGTATTCTTTCAGACTTATAGAAAATTGAGGCCCATAGCGCTCTCAAAATTAGTTTATTCAACCTGTGTTTTTCCCATGCAGGCCATTCTCATTAAAGTGACCCTAGGTGCCCATACATCTATCCATTATCGTTCAGAAATCGTCCACGAATGGTCTTTTGAATGATAATAAATCAGTTGATGGGAACCCTGCGATTTTATTTACTGTACTCCTGGCTGAATTTCCTTGATCGGTCAAGCTGAAAAAAATCGCAAAACGAACACAGCACATGCACAAACAAAGATCTGCTATGTTGACCTATGAAATTTGGTGAGTTGTATTGCTAACGAACGAAAATTGAAATTGGTCTGTGCTTGATGAGGTATACGAGCGGAAATCGAATGAAAGTTCGATGAGGACACGAGAGAACGAACAATAATCGTTAGCTGTATGACCAGCTCTTCAGGGAGTTAACAAACATACAAACTGCAGTACTTTGTGAAGAAAGCAGCTTTCCTGTCTGGTGGTTCGTTAGCTGAAACTTTGCCATGTAGCAGAGCTCCTCGCACCAATCCCATTAAACTCTTTGGGCTGGTTGAATCGCAGATCCCTATACTGACCACTGTCGTTTCTCCTACTGACCCCCAGCCACTGCAGGGCATAGTCGTGATGTAAGGGCCGGTGGAAGGAATTGCAACATCCAAGGAGGGACCCGCTGTTCAACAAGCCCAAGTAGTTGAAATGGATTAGTGCCCACAATTCTGCTACACAGTGAAGTTTTAGTAAATGGGCCACCAAATAGGAAAGTGTAATGCTGCTTTCTTCACAGGTTATTGCCATTTTCATTTTGTTGACTTGCTAATAAGGTCACTTTCCCAATAAGTCATTGGAGTTCTGAAAATGAGGGGCTTCTTTTCAGCACAGCTAAAAGCTGAACAAGAGAAAAGAAGACTAGAGGACCATCTGATGTCTGGATAGAAAAGTAAAAAATATTATTATGCAATATTTAGAATTTATGTGACAAAAAATGAAACACATTTTCAAATTGATGAATTAATGACCACAATGAATAAACAAAGCATATATAAAGTCAATATACTTTCCCTTTAAAAGCTGCTACAACAACAGAAATTACAGTTGGCCTCTTATTTCTATGTGTGCTATCTTGTGACGTACCGGAGAGTTTACATCTAGGTAGTTATCAGTCTTTTTCCGAGAGCTGCTGTGTCTACATAACCATCATATGTCCATGTGAGCTCAGGCAAGTGGAACATTACATCACTCACTCACTGAAATGGTTAGACTTGACTTTGCTGTTCCACAAGCAATGTACATAAGGCCTAGAATAAATGGGGTTGGGTTCCTCTGTGATATTTACTTTCAAATTCAGACTGAAGGCATTACAAAGAGCAGTCTACTGACTGCAGACACTGAAAAGGTAAACTGATTTATCTTACGCGGTTGGAAAGTGACGTGGGACAAATATTATATTAAGCCATCTTGACAACCACCCAGAAGAAACTAAAACACATCAGTAAGACAATAAAACCACAAATGAACAAATGATCAACAGTCATATGTTGTAAGGTCAAATTGGTTACCCTCTACTTTCAAGTCATATTTATTGTAAATGTCCCTTCTTCTGGATCCACTGTAGATTTAGAGTTCTTAGCATGTAGGTGGTTTTTTTAATTCAATGGATATGTGTCTTGTTTCATCCTGTCATAGGGGTGATTATGCTGCGGTTGACACATCTCCATTAATAGAATCACCAAGAAAAGCCTTCCATTTACCCTATGGAGTCACTCCCTTGCTCTCCCAGAACTCTGCAAAATATTACCTGCTACCAAGGGAGCAGCTAGGGAGTGACATTCCGCTGGTATACCCAGCAAGGAAGCGACTCCAAAGGTCTACCAACAATGTAGCAATTCCATATAAATAGGATTGCCCAGAAAAGGAACGGCTCCATAGCATAGGGCAAGTGGTCTGTTAACAATCCTGTTGTCGCCAGAGACAGGATTAGTCTTGTGACATGCAGTGGCGTAACTAGAGTTATGGGGGCCCGGGGCAGAAATCCCCCCATTATATAAACATCCACTGGAACTGTACCTCCCCCCCCCCCACCCACACATATCTGCTAGGGAACTACAAATCCAAGCATGCCATAATTGTCCCTGTACAACCCCCCTATACACACATATCACCCAGGGAACGGCAATATCTGGTTGTTGTACAGGGGCAATGAGGGCATGCTGTGACTTGTAGTTCCCTTGCTGATATGTTATGTTATGAAGCTGTATTAATTACTGTCCACCTGAAAGTACTACAATGCCATTATACAACTAAGAATAGAACATTTAAGTTTATCTATGTTTTATTCTATGTTCTATAATGGCATTGTATTTTTATTTATTTTTTAAAAACACAAAACGTACAAACAGCGCTCTTGTAATGATAATAAGGGGGTGAACAGTGTATGACCCTAGATCGTGTGCAGCCCTGAAAACCAGGAGGAGTGCCTGTGTATCTGCAAACTTGAAACAAAAAACCCAAAATTATTTATTTTTTATAAACTTTTTTTAAAAATTATATTTATTTATTTAATTTTTATTTATTTCATTTTTTATTAAATATTTTTATTTTAACTTTACTTTTAGGGGCTTTGGGGAAATATTAGGGGTCTAAACAGACCCCTGATATTTCCCTTTTAAAATAGAAAAAGAGATAGAACACAGAGTCCTCAATCTCTTTTTCTGCAGCCTAAGTTATCAATGAACAGGAATCCTCTGAGTGTTCCTGTTCATTGATAACATGAGGACATGGTATGTTTACTATAACTACAACTATGAATGAACAGGAGGTGATGTAGATCACTCCCATTCATTCATAATTGAGGATATAGTACACATACCATGTCCTCAATTATCTATAAACACTCAGCGATCACTGATCGCTGAGTGTTTGCACTTGCTCTCCTCTCTGACATGCTGTCACAGGAAGCTGAGTGAGCAGAGCAGGGAGGAGAGCTCCGCCTCAATTGACAGCGTGGCCGTACTGTGATAGGAGGCTGAGCGGTGTGGGAGGAGAGACACCGGCCACTCACAATGCTCTCCTCCCGGAGCGCTTGGCCAGCTGTCACTTTCTCTCCTCCCCGCTGGGACACAGAGCAGCGCCCAGCGGGGAGGAAAGAAATCACGGATGCGCCGATGGATCTATGGGCAGGAAAATTGCACTTTTGGCACTTCTTTCAGCTGTGCGCCCGGGGCAAACGCAACGGCTGCCCCGCCGGTTGTTATGCCACTGGTGACATGAACCTAAATGTGTAACTATTGTGGCAGTGCATGGCAATGCCACTGCGTTATCTCCATTCCTGTGTCCAGAATCTAAGTGGCCAGCGCATGCTGATGGCACAGGTGTGTACAGCCTTTAAATTAAAGTTGTTGGGAAGGGTTCAAGACTCCACCTGGGAGACAGGAAGGCTCCACCCAGGAGTCAGAGTGGAGTCCAGTGCAGCAGGGTGATGCGGATTGGGAAGCACCCCCAGTGTGCAGGTTAGCACATGACTGAGGCTGTCTGGAGGAACAGACAGTGGGCTGAGGCCGGAGCAGCGGTGCTGCAAATGCAAAGCCAGGAGGCTGGATGGGCAGGTGCTGCCATGAGATGCTAAAGAACCCCTGCGAGGGTAATTGTTCTGTTTTGTGGACTTTCATTTAATAAAAGTGGGCAAGGAAACCCTTGAATGAAGATTACAGCGAGTGGATGCGTCCTTTATGCGCTACTATTTGGAGCTAATCCCCACACTATGTAATACCTATCTGCTTCACTTTATGTGAACAGTTTCTCCACTTGACGAAAAAGAAATACTGTATATGTATAAGATATATGGTTTAAAAATATGATTTTTTAAAATATTTTATATATACAGTGTATATGTCCAAAGGTGAGCACCCCACTCAGATAAGAGTAAAAGCTGCCTAGGTGCACTCAAGGCAATTAGATACAAATGATCCACTGGAAGAGGTACTCACAGATCTTGTAATGAGGCAACATAGATACATTTATTGGTCAATGTTTCGACAAGGCACTGCTTGTTAGCTGGGGTTCCCCGAGACTGTAGATAAAAGGAGTTATTAGTTGCGGTTCCCTGAGACTGTAGATAAAAGTAGTTTGTAGTTGGGATTCCCTGAGACTGTAGATAAAATTAGTTATTAGTTGGGGTTCCCTGAGCCTGTGGATAAAATGAGTTATTAGTTGAGGTTCCCTGAGACTGTAGATAAAAGTAGTTTGTAGCTGGGGTTCCCTGAGACTGTAGATAAAAGTAGTTAGTAGCTGGGGTTCCCTGAGACTGTAGATAAAAGTAGTTAGTAGCTGGGGTTCCCTGAGACTGTAGATAAAAGTAGTTATTAGTTGGGTTTCCCTGAGACTGTAGATAAAAGTAGTTTGTAGTTGGGGTTCCCTGAGACTGTAGATAAAAGTAGTTATTAGTTGGGGTTCCCTGAGCCTGTAGATAAAAGGAGTTATTAGTTGAGGTTTTCTAAACCTGTAGATAAAAGTAGTTTTTAGCTGGGGTTCCCTGAGACTGTGGATAAAAGGAGTTATTAGTTGGGGTTCCCTGAACCTGTAGATAAAATGAGTTATTAGTTGGGGTTCCCTGAACCTATAGATAAAATGAGTTATTAGTTGGGGTTCCCTGAACCTGTAGATAAAAGGAGTTATTAGTTGGGGTTCCCTGAGCCTGTAGATAAAAGTAATTATTAGTTGGGGTTCCCTGAGATAGGAAAGTTACTTCAAGGCTTCCTCTGTGCTAAAAAGGTTGAGCAAGGCTGCTCTAACTGAATTTTTAGTTGACTTTGAGATGTCACGGCTGGGTTTGGCATGCTCTGATCTACATGGACTGGGATTTCTCCTAGAAAACACTTGCTGGCAGCCAGTCATCTACCTTCAACATCACATGCTGTAGATTATTTTTATTTAAACAGCTCTTTGATTCCTCTGATGGTTTGTTGAATTCCTACAGAGACAATCAAAGGACGGCATATGAGAAAAGGTTCTGAGCATACAATCCAAGGGGAGGATACACCTGTATGTATTTTCTCATAAAACGACACTTCAAAGTTCAACTTCCTAATCCTGTACCTGGAACACAGACGCTGCCAGGTCTCTGTCTGGCTTGAACTTCAGAGAAAAAGACCAGCGCGGGTCTTGTCCCATCATTGTAATTAATGCATATGCACATCATCTGTGTTAAATCAACACTGCGCTTCACAGAGATGTAAAATGCAGGCGGAAAATCAAGATGTTTGCTTGATGAGTTGGTTTGGCAACCTGATCCAAGGGATTCAAAGCAAAACAAAATAAAATATTTCCAAAAGGTTATCTTGTGTGTGCCGAGAGGAAGATTTGTGAAATGGATTGTTAGCCGAGCCCTAGGTGAAATCTTCACATATTAGTATCAAGGAAACTCAACTTCCTTCAAAAAAGAAGCTAGGGGATCCAACCAACTAATACATAATGAGAATAGTTGACAACTATCCTCATTATCCATGAATTGATTAGTTGGTTGCAGCCCTACATTAGTGTGTACGAATTACCTAGAGGGATTTTTTTTTTTTTTTGCCTGATCAATACTGGAATTTCAGAGCGCCAAACAAAAATGTCCTGAATAATGCAACATGCGAATATATTTCAGGAAGAGCAGTGGTCACTGTAAGAAAGTGTCAAAAACCGTACAAACCAAACACAGATGCATAAATGCACTGCAAGATGTGAGTGGAGGTGGCGGGGGACTCATTTATAGATACATTTAAAGCATAGATTAATTCACAGCAGACACCACTCAGATTCCCAAACTGGCTTACACTGCGGTTGTGTCCCAGGGGCACGCAAGCAAGTGCGCCATCACCTGTAATGACTGCATCCAGAAATGGTCGCACTCCAAGGGTCTTCACCAAAAATAAAAGTCTCCGCCAGCTCACTCGCAGTGAGTGAATAGCCAAATGCCCCTCCGTGGTACCAAGCAAAATAGAAAATCAATGAAAAAAGTTTTTTTTAGAAAAGATTGAAAAAAAGATGTTTAAAATGTAAATAAAAAAATAAATAAAGATAAAAAATACAATTGGGCGGAGCTTGCAGTGACAGCTAGCTCCCCCAAACTGTTTCCTATTGGCCGGCACCGGCCAGGTCATTTGGGGACGCTGATCTGTCATTACAACTGGGTGGAGCCAGCTGTGAGATCACGGCTGGCTCTGCCCAGCTGTCATTTGCGGGGCGAAAGGCCGGCCTTTTGCAGGCCGTTCGCCCCGCTTCGGCTGTCACTTCGGCTCAGTTGAGCCAAAGCATATGTCTTCAGCTTGGCTGAGCCGCCCGGTCGCCTTCGGCTGATGTACGGGTTATTGTGAATAGCCCATACAGCAGCCCTTCGGTTCGACTGAACCAAAGGGCTCCGGCGGCCGAAGAGTGCCGAAGGACCAGCCAAAGCTACGGATGGATCCTTCAGCTCCTTTGTGAATAGCCCCCTAAGTATTTCTTTTGCATATTTTGCAAGTACATAAACATACCTTTGGGTCCTGCCAGAAACTTGTAATTTCCTGTGCACTTCAATGAAACTGCAAGCAATTTTTCAGCCTTTCCAGTTGTCTTCTGTGAACTATGAAACATCCCCCCCATCAGCAATATATAATATAACTCCAACTAACAAACAATACATGTTCACGGTTCCCATTAAGCCCCTGAAAAAAAGCAGCACTTCATTCTTTGTAATTCTTTATGTCAGCCTGCAGAAGCCCCAAATTGAGAAACAGATGAACAGAAAATCCTATTTGTTTTGTAGAGACTGAACCGTAAACTAATGTAAGTTGCTGTTTGGTCCTCACAATAGGTCAGGGGTAGCCAAACTTCAGCCCTCCAGCTGTTGTAAAACTACAAGTCCCATAAGGCATTGCAAAACTCTGACAGCCACAGGCATGACTTCCAAAGGCATGATGGAATTTGTAGGTTCATCAAAGCTGGAGGGCTGAAGTTTGGCTACCTTTGGCGGGGGGCATGGGAGGTCACTTGTGGACACACTGTACCCCTGTAATAATGACTTATCCCTGATTCCTCATTACTCCTGAACCAGAAAAAAATCTTCACCTCTAATGACATAATAGCAGGTGGGCTTCTGGATACGATGCAGGAAATGGGACATAGACTAATCATTTCCATTGGTATCAGGTGCTATTAGAAGTAATGAGATCTTCTTGTTTTGAACTATTATCCTGCTGTTTTATGAATCTGGAGCTCTTTCTTTAAGTATAAGTACATATTAGGATAGTGTGGTTAGTCACCTGCACTCCATAAAGCATTATGACCTTGCAGATTGGTAGTGCTGATGAGACACGGATGGCACTGTGTGGAACTCTAAATGAAGATCAGATAGTCACCAGCATGCACGTAATGGTATGATAAATTCATATGAATCATCGTGCTCATTTGTCATATGCAGCCAACGTTTCAGGGCTACACATGGTCCCTTCCTCAGGGCGATAAAGTGACAGTATTCCAATACGTGTGTGATGGTATCTGATCTTTATTCTAAGCACATAATAGAACACGGTTGGGATCTGTTGATGAAAAAATAAATTTTCCCTAAATGATTAACTTTGCATTAGTCAGTGTAAATGATCATGGATACTTTGCAGAAATGAGTTCATGAGATTCCAGTTGTTGGCAGGAGGTATGTACTTCGATCAATCACCCAGTCCATTAGATGTGTCACCCCCCAGCAGAGACAGAATATATCTGCTCATCAATCAAATGAAAACATTTCACTGGAAGTGTTGTTAATGTTAAAGTAATCCTACCAGGTCTCTGAAGAACTGTACGGGGCAGCTCACTACAAGAGAAGAGGTAGTACACTCACTTGTCCAGTGGCCTGTGTCTCTTATCTCCCCTCCATTCCAACGCTGCAGCTTTCAACAGCGTATTCAGTAGACATGTGCATTCGGATTCGTTTTCAGAACGCACGGCAGCCATATTGGCCGCCAGCGTGTTCTGCGCATGCACGCCGCCATCTTAGAGGCGGAGCGCATGATGTCTCATGATGGTGACGTCACACGCCCATATCAGCCGCCGGCGCGTTCGGCGCATGCGTGCCCTGCCATCTTGGAGTATGTCTTGGTATACACCAAGATGGCGGTGCTCGAACATGCGGGCGCCACCATCTTGGCATACACCAAGACAAACTCCAAGATGGCGCCGTGCATGAGCAGAACGTGCCGGCGACTGATATGGCCACCACTAAGGCGACCATGAGCTGAAGGGTGAAAGCCACCAACATAAGGCATACTGACGTGGCCAGCTGCAAACAATTGTGTTCCGCCATATGCCTTATGAAGGTGACAGGGAAAGGGTTAAGGCAGGGGTGGGCAACTCCAGCCCTCCAGCTGTGCTTTAACTACAAATCCCAACATGCCTCTGCCTCTGGGAGTCATGCCTGCAACTGTCTTGTGATGCCTCATGGGACTGTGGGTAGTCCCACAAGAGCTGGAGGGCTGGAGTTGCCCACTCCTACTTTAAGGGTACATTCCCAATATTAAATAGAGAAGACAATAGAAAAAAGACAAGTGATTAAGGGAATATTCATGTGAATTTGTCTGAAAGGCATCAACTCAATTGTAACACATGGCCAAAACTGTAAGGCCCCATTCTCAGTAAGCGACATACCTTTTGGAGTGGATCCTCGCGGCCCGGGATAGCGCGACTTTCGGGACGACGTTCCAGCGACGATCCTGCAACGGTAGCGCGACCTTCACCGTTGGGCTGCATTAAAAAAACGAAAAATCATGCAAAATCCGCCGAAAATAGGGTGCTGTAGGAGCGACTTGCGACCGCGACGAGCGACGGGCGGCATGGAGCTGCACATGAAGACAGCTCCATTGAAAATCATTGGCGGGCTACTTCTGCACGATATCGCGGTGGAATTCACGCTGCAATCCACTTAGTGGGAATGGGGCCTAATATACAGCAACATGGAAGTACACCATAGCAGCATCACTGCAATATGAATGGTTCCCTTGTAATGTAATGATGCTACATTCACATTTATACAAAATGAGTTTTCATGTTGTTACTGTTCAATGTTGTCACTAGGGATGCACCGATACTGATACTAGAATCGGAATCAGTGGCGATACCGAGTATTTGGGCGAGTACTCAGTGGCTTCACAAGGGGGGTGCGGCCCGCACCGGGGTGACACCACAATGACTGACAGTCATTTTGGTGTCACCCCCCTCTGCATGCGCGGTACCGTCATTGCGCACGCGTGCGGTGACGTCTCGGTGGGGGGACACCCAGGAACCGCTCCGGGTGTCACCCAGCCTCGGGATGCCCCTGCGAGTACTCTTACTCGCCCAAATGCTCCCAATGCCTAGCCCGACACCAGAACTTCCTGATTGTCCGGGAAGCCGTCTCTATGTTCTCTCATCACCAGGGAGCATAGAGCCGGCTTCCAGGCCAATCACAAAGCAGGCACCATGTAATGACTCGCCGCCCGGCTTCCTGATTGCGAGAAAGCCGACTCCATGCATCCTCGTTACCTGGTGACGAAGGAGCATGGAGACGGCTTCCTGGCTAATTGGGAAGCCAGGCGGCGAGTCATTACACGCCACCAGGCTTCCTTATTGGGACTTCCGGTATTGGTATTCGGTATTTGGCGAGTACCAAAAAAGAAATATCTGTACTCGTGCTCAATACTGAAAAACCTGTATCGGTGCATCCATAGTTGTCACTAGGGATGTCCCGATACCGATGCTAGCATCGGAATCGGGCCCGATACAGGGCATTTTGACAAGTACTTGTACTTGTGAAAATGCCCCGATGCCTAGCGCCGAAGCTTGCGCTATGTTTTTTTTTTCTTCTTCTTACTTGCCTTGCCGAGAGTCGCGTTTATGTACTTGTACTTGGGCCTGAAAAAGTGGCATCGGGACATCCCTAGTTGTCACTATTAAAAGAGTGTAGATTAAGCATTAAGAGGAATTCTTAGAGACTCCATATTTCATAAAAACCTATTTAGCAAACAGGACTCTACTAACCCTCTTGTATTGAATAGTCTCGTATCTACAGTATCTCTTTATTTTGTAAAGTGTTTTGCTATATAAATCCAGAATAACCATAACAACAATATTAATAATAAACACAGGGAGTGCATGCAAGTATCAGCTAACTCACAGACTGCATTGTGAATAAGAGCAGAAAAGTATATCCTGCATAAGCAGTGAGCAAACATGGATGCCTCCATGTGTATGTAAAATCCCAAATTACACACAGAAACAAAATTTTTAAACCATTAATAAATAGAAATAAGATGATTTACATCAAGCTGTTTTTTTTTTTATTCCAAAGACGTTATCATCCACTTTAATAATATTAATAAAGGTATACTATGAAAACTATAATATGTTAGGTTAGTGCAGGTACCTGGGGTTCATCATTTGAAAGCTCACCCAGCAATATTATTCTCTGTATGACATCACACCAATGATCTGTAACTGTTCTCACAACCTTTAGTCTAATACAGCCGTGTGTGTGGTCCCTTCAGGGGAATCTCCCTGTCCATAGTCCTCCTTTACTGACGTCAGTAACGTTTCACAAGACGAACTGGAATTCGAATCATTTTTCATCTGTTTCAAGGTAAATGCTAATTGATTCCTTGCTTGTGGTGAGTGATTTTTGCCAATAACCTCAGATGCCTTCACGGCAAGTTTTCTCATTCATCAAAGCAAGAATGTGCACGGATCTTCTGTCTACCAGTGTGTGGTGAATATTGTCCAGTTCACTTATTCTTCTTGAAGCAATGTTAACAAGCTCAGTAAAAACAAATTACCGCTGCGTTCTATACGAGAGCTTTCAGGTACATATAGAAATCTGTGGATAAACTTTTTTTTAGGAGTTTCAAAGAACAAAATATAGTTCAGAAATGGGAACGTAGAGGAAGATAATTTTCTACAAATCTCTAGCTTCCAGTCCAAAAATGTTATGGAAGAATATTGCCAAGATGTCCCTTACCAGACGTACAGGGGTGTATCTATACACAATTCACAGAACCAAAAATCCTGCAAAACTCTGAAAAAATATACCAAGAACATATGTGTTTGCCTCTATTCACACTGCACCGGAAGGGAGGTTAGAACGCCAGGGGCATTTTTCTTTTTATATTTTGCCTGGAGTTGAACTTTAATCCAGGTATGTTTTCATAAAAAAAAACTCTTGCCTGTATTTTTAAGTGCATGCCAAATAATGTGATGAGATTTTAAGGGGCAAACTAGAAAAAGATGGTAACCGCATGAATTTATAACTAGCCTTTGTAGCACCTGGTACACCTGCATTTAATTTATCGACTGTATTAATATGCTCCCACTTGGAGACTCATATAAATAGAGTTAGGACCACACTTTACAGAGGTGCCTTGTCAGTGCGGTGTGGCTTCTACATATTGTTGGCCAGATGTTTGTGCAACTAAAACCTTTGCTTTTAACGCATACTGTTAGGCAGTGCAATTTGTTTTTTTGCAGGCTAGCTAGCAGGTGTGCTGGGGACTTTTTGTGTTTTGAGATTTTAAGGGGAACACTTCAGATTTCAGGTATGTGTAATTAAATTACATGCAACATTCCAAGTGCAGGTAATAAATAAAATTGTACTTTTATAGATGATGGATACAGTGGTTATCAGCAGGATAGAGTTTAGGATCTTCTGGGTAAATATCACCAACAAATAACCTGGACTGCACAGGCTATGGAGAATAGCAGGCTGTATAAGCAGGGCCGTCCCTATGAGGAGTCAGCCTAAGGCGGCATCTCGTTGGGTTATGTATACGACGTATAGTGCGAGCTGACACAGTTGTACCCTGTGGCTGAGGGTCAGCATGAATTTGTCTAGAAGTTGATCGACTGTCTTTATCCACCATTCGAAAAATCCTTTGTTGCAATCTTTGATCAATTGTTCTCTTTCGTCCACATCCAGGGAGATCAGCTACAGTGCCAAGAAAAAGTTAGAATAATACTATAAAAAAACGAAGTAAATGAAAACAGTCAGCTCAATATCTGCAATAGAACAATGATTAGCATATTGTGTACTTAGTGAGAAAAAATGAGTTAACAAACCATTTAATTGTTATTTGAACTCACAAATGGGATAAACATCCAGAAAGATTATTGGCAGCTACAGTGAATAATTGAATATAATAGCTGATTATAAATCTGCTTTCAGAAGCAAAATCAATTTACATGTCATGATATATGTAACTACCCACAACAGACAGAACAGCATTTAAGAAAGGAAAAAACTTTGAATGTAGCCATGCTTTGGCATCTGAATATTAGTCATATTTAATCATTTATGCATGACAGTTTATTGTCAATACTGCCATCTCTCTGCTTTATTTACCATGATACAGATCAGTCACGATTAGTCTTATACAAGGTTCGGAATATTAATTATTAAATTATTATTATTGTGTAGGCTTCCCTAAAACCTAATTCCAGGCTCCGTTTAAAAAAACTAACAAGCACAAGCACCATAATAAGAATAAGAATATAATGCTTGTTTTTCTAGGGGATGAGTTAACAGACGCGTGTTAAAGAAACGGCCACCAAACGCGGAAAATGCTTGCGATGCCATTAGTAGTAATGGCACCCCTATTGCGGCCTAGCAAATGCACTTGCTTCCTGCAACAGAATGCACATGAATGCAAGGGGAAAAAAACATGGAGCTTTTCCTGTATTTCACACCCACTGAAATCAATGGAGATGCACGCTGAATGCGGAAAACATGAGTTCGGTAAGCGTGTGAATTTGCAACACACGGTCCCAATACACCCATATGTGAATGGAGGCTTAATCCATGCTGCCACAGTTTTCTTCTCCGTTGGTTCCAGTTATGACGACAAGTCTGCTGAAGCCTCTCTTCTTGCTGGACTTCAAATGGCCACATCGCCACCCCTCTCACCGATGTCATCATACACAATGGAAGACCAGCAGCCGTCACTGGTCTTGCATTATACATGAGGGCCTGCTCCCATTCAGGTGCTGGAGAAAAGAGGATTGGAACACCAGGTATCATGGGAACTGGGAGGGAGGCCAAGTTGCTGCACCATGGGCCTCCAAGTTGTACTTGCCCCCTGGGCTAAAAGTTGCCAGTCAGCCCCTGATGGGAACCCAGGTTAAAGGGACCCTAAGCTCCATGCTCACTCCTGTGATGGACTACAATCTCAATACAAATACGTAAACTAAACATGACATTTTAGTCCATCACGGGAGTGAGTTTGGAGAGGTGGTTACTTTGCAACACACACAGGGACCATGGGGAACAAAAGTAGCCGCCCTCCAGAAGGAAGGAAATTATCAGCACCAATTCAGAGATGATTTGAGGATCTACAGTTGAGTGATACACAAATAAGATACATTTATGTTAATAGGTAAAGTGACATTAAAGTTAAAAAAAATGTTTCCCTCCCCCCAATGTTAATGTCAGCACTTTCCTTAAATGATGTTTCTTAATCCGATCTTCTTCTTTCCCGTCCTTTTCATCTGTCCCTCCAGCGCTGCTGCGGGTCTCCGATCCAGCGCTGACTCCTCTGTCCTTGCTGGCACTTCCTCTTCCACGGTGTCTGCATGCGGGTGCACGCGTCCAAAGACTTACCTTGTGTCTCTCCTCGTCTCCCGGTCGAAAATGTGAACTGTGCATGCGCACGCCCCAAGATGCTTTGCAGCCGCCCGAGAATTTTCACATTTTCGGACAGGAGCGCGCGGGGAAGACTCAGGTAAGTATTGACCTCTTTTAAAGCGTTTTGTTTTGTTTTTTACACTTTTTGCATATATCTACTGCTTGCTAGCTAGTTTAACTCCTGAGTTTAGTGTCACTTTAAGTAAAACATGCATTATATTCTTTATATAGGGTAGGAAAGGGTAGCACATTTTATTTGCTAGCCTGGGAATCTGCTTTAAAAAAGTACATTAGTCCCTTTAGCGTTTTACTTCTTCTGAGAACACCAGTAGCTGAAAGACACATCAAATACTTGCTTCTTCGTCCATTACCTGATCTTATGCTGATAGCATACACTGCCTTCCAGTTCTCCTCAATGTATATAAGAGTATCAAATAACAGAGTCACACAGTTGTCTACTTTGCTCTGAGTCCCAGATCTCTTGCACATGACCTGTAGGACATCTGTCTTTAGAAAGTCTTGTTTCTAAAGCCATGGACAGATATAAACAATAAAAAGGATCTTTTTCCCAAAAAATCACAAGATTTCATGAAAGCTCACGAGACCTCATGGTTGAACCATGAGATCTCATTGGAAGGCATTGGTGACGTAGCCTTCCAAGGGAGCGGTTAGAAAGCTACATCACCTGTGCCTTAGAGAGGAAGGAAGTAGAAGATAGGCAAGTTTATTTATAGCAAAAAAAACATTCATCAAACATATGACTGCAATGTGTATTCAATTCAGCATGCACAGCTACATGTACAAGTTTTTTGGTTTTGGGGGAAACGTCCACTTTAACACACCTCGAAAAATCTGATTGTTCTCTTCTCTGCACTTGAGGTCTGACTGCTAAACCCATGGTCAACTCCTCCTATGTCCCAGTCCCTCTGGCCATTTCTCCCAGGTTTTGGGACTAATAGCAGAGAAGGACTCTTGCTTTCAGAATGAAAGAAGTGGTCTCTCTGTAGAGGTCTGACAACCCCTTACTGAGTAATAAGCACATCTCATGCATCCATGTGATTGCACAGCTATACACTCTGACACTCTCAGCAGGGGGGGGGGGGGGTGTTGGAACCTCTGCAGAGAGACCACTGCTTTCACAGAGAGGGCAGAAGCCAGCTGCCTTCTGGCAGGACACAGGCTTTTCTACTCTAATGCAACTGGAACGTATTCAACTGATCTAAACTAAAAATTGAATTGGGCTTTAAAGGGGATCTATTTATTTGCCCTGCATGAGGAAAGCACAGGTTCAGTTTACTAATCATGCGGGTGATTCAGACACTGTACAAGGGCTTGTTTACACTATGTGCAGTGACTGGCGTTTTTCCACACTGGATCAACCGCAGTCACTGCCAGGGCACAAAGAAAACCATTGTTTCCTATGTGACCTGTTCCCACCACAACACAAGTGTGACATGCAGTGCATTGCAGTGCAGAAAAAATGCAGACATTCCACATTTTTTCCACAACACACAGGCACTAACTTGATGTCAGCTGCACCAATTAGCGCACCACAGCCCCGCTGCGATATATAGACTTGATTGGGGGGAAAAAAGTGCCTTGAGATGGTACAATTGCAGAAACGGCCCCCCACCGCCGGCACAGAACAGACACCAACCTACATGCTAAAAACTGAGCGTTTTAGCACGCAGGCATTTGTGTACGGGCCCTTAATCTCTATATGTGCTTTATTTGTTGCAATTAACAGTAGAGCCAGTAGATGGAGTGTTTGCATTAGTTAATTTCCAAATTTTTCGGTCTGGAAATTACAGTGCATATGTATTCGGTAAGTATCTGTTTAACAATGATATCAATATAATTGCCTTATGCAAGCAGAAGTAGTAAACACATATTTTGTGCTCCCAACGAAGCTGAAGAAACAGCAAATTGCTTTGTGTGCCCTATTTTTCTGTTGCTATGGAAACAACAAGTTGATGCGCTAAGAGGTGAATGAAACTTATCTATAATGTTGCATTGAGATTTATTCCCTCCACACCCTAAGAATGTGCTAGTTTATATTGTCATTTTTAAGCATGCTTTAGTGCACCCAAATATTTAAAGGTTTTAGTCCTAAAAACAGAACAATCAATTGTAAAGCTTTCATTTATTATTTGAGTAATTTACAATTTTCAGATGTTTATTTTGCAAATGTTTTTTTTTTTCATTTGTTTATTCACAATAGGATATTCTATGGACATGCCTTTCTTTACTTCATGTGTTATTTTACATCCAAGTTAACTGTTGAGGTGTAGATAAAGTCACCTTAAACTAGAATTGTTACTGTGCTTACATTCAGCTAACCTTTAGTCACATCTAAAATGGCGACATAATATGACTGCATGGTAATTGTATAACTACTGCCTCAGCATGGTGTAGTGGGGGAGAAGGCACAGGAACAATTTTTGAGGATGCTGGAACTAGGCTAGTTTGCTTCCAGTAAGAAAAGCAGGCAAAAAGTGCTCTTATATTTTATGACTTCAGCAGTTCCTTATTTTAGGACAACATTTCACTTCTCAGTGAGGCTTTATTGTTCTTTAACCCAAATAAAATTTAGTAGCATCAGCATGCATTGGTTGATGATAACTCTATGACTGATTTTCATAGCTAGATATATTTTTATACATTTTGTAGGGACATAAAAGTTTTTTTTATATATACTGTAACAGTAAAAAAAAATACATTTTTTTTAATAGGCTAATATAGTAGGTATACATAACTGATCAGGTCATGGCTTTTATAGTAGGTATACACAACTGATCAGGTCATGGCTTTTATAGTAGGTATACATAACTGATCAGGTCATGGCTTTTATAGTAGGTATACACAACTGATCAGGTCATGGCTTTTAAAGTAGGTATACATAACTGATCAGGTCATGGCTTTCATAGTAGGTATACATAACTGATCAGGTCATGGCTTTTATAGTAGGTATACATAACTGATCAGGTCATGGCTTTTATAGTAGGTATACATAACTGATCAGGTCAGGGCTTTTAAAGTAGGTATACATAACTGATCAGGTCATGGCTTTCATAGTAGGTATACATAACTGATCAGGTCATGGCTTTTATAGTAGGTGTACATAACTGATCAGGTCATGGGATTTTATAGTAGGTACAGTAAATGTGTAATGTACGCCTGGCCCAAACCTGCTGTACATCAATCACACGTGACTCTACACAGTTCTGATCCGAGCGTGGCGTCACAAAGAGGTGGCGATACCACTCTCAGCCTCACCCTGCACAGAGATTTCCCAGCTCGCAGGACAACAATCTCAGGCCAGCAGACTGAGAGGGATCGTAACTAGGGTTGGTTAACTCTGCAGTTAACCCTTTACACACCAAACGCTTGCTGCCAACACGTGTTTTTTAACGGAAACACGGACTGTTTCCAGCAAATGCTGTGACAATTTAAAACACTTGAACAATGCCAATGATACCGCTGTCCTCTCAGACAGGAATATGACAGTATGTCCAATACAGTAGCGATCTTCACAGAGACAAGGATACTTTAAGTTCGTATATAGAGCGTAGAGATAAGCTTAACGATTTTTAAGATCATCCTTTAATGAAAGAAACAGAAACGGTGCTGAAAATATACAGAAAAAAGATATTAATAAAGAGAGACAAAATATATATATAAAATAAAAGGGAATAGTTAACAGTCCTGGTATTAGGAGTTCTGACAGAGTTCAGAGTTCAATAAGCAAAACAGAAGTCTGAGGGGCTCTTCTTCCAGCAAGCTTTCAGCAGATGATGCCCAGATAATAAAGGGGAACTCTTCTGCGATCTTATGACTTCTTGGTGTTGCTGGAGTTCCTTTTCTTGATATTTCAAAACAAGAGCCTCTCTAGCTGCCTTGGTAGCATTTTTTTGTCAGCCCTCTAGGGGGTGTCATGGAGCCAGACCCTAGGGCAGGGCTGGGTAGGGAGCGAAGGAGGGACAAGCCTTTTCGATTTCCTCCTCTGCTTCTCCCAGACGGTTAAAATCATAACTTAAGATGATAGCGGAGTATTATATTTAATAAGGTTCGGCAAACCCTAAATTATGATGGAGTTCCCATTGGATTAAATCTAAACAACCCCAAATATGAACGATGGGGGGGGGCCAGGAAGGTAAATGTCACCTGTCCAGCTGCAGCTTATTGAAAACTATTAATTCTTGATATCTGTGTTCCTGTTGTGACAAGACATGTCTATTTGTGCACTTAATTTTACACTATCACTGTCCAATTCCAAATTATGAAATGGAGCTGATATCGCAACTCAGGTTTATGACCTTGGGGTGATTGCTGGGTCACCTGGGTCATTAACTCTACCAGACCTGCTTCCCTTTATATGCTTGTCCACTGGTAACAGATGAAAGCCTTTAATTAGGGACAGCTATAAAAAGGTTAGAGATGATTTGGGGCAATAAAGATCACGGACCAGATTTCTCTGTGTTTTTGGAATGTGGGGAGAAAGTTAACTAAATGACAGCATGCATTTGCTTTGAACTGGGGGACAAGAGAATGCTATATTTAATATTATTAGACTTACTGTAAACCTCATTATTGCCACAATATGTATCTGATCAGGTCATGGAATTTTATAGTAGGTATACATAACTGATCAGGTCATGGCATTTTATAGTAGGTATACATAACTAATCAGGTCATGGCATTTTATAGTAGGTATATGCACCTGATCAGTTCATGGCTTTGTATAGTAGGTATACATAACTAATCAGGTCATGGCATTTTATAGTAGGTATATGTACCTGATCAGTTCATGGCTTTGTATAGTAGGTATACATGCCTGATCCGATCACGGCACCTCATAGTAGGTACACATACCTGATCAGATCATGGCATTTTATTTTGATTTTATTTATTTTTATTTTTCATGTACTGTACAGTATGTATTATTTCTTTTATTTTACAGGTATTGAGAATCATGTTTCCAAAAGGAGGTATAGAAATATAATTGGTCTTAGTTCGTCTCTTGAGTGCAACATCCCTGACACTAAACTTAAACAGCATGGTTGAACAAATCTCTCGCTGTGTCCTTTGTATTCTGGCAGCGGCAGTCATGCCTTTGTCAGAATAGTCAAACAGTAAGATTTTCCATTCTGCTCCTTGAATTTTCTGATTGAAGGATGCCAAACGGAAGGATGCCGAAAGGGACACCCACTGTACGATATTTGCACAGTGTATGGCCAGTTTTAGGTGCTTGAAATGTCCTCCATCAATGTGCAACATTCATATTCTGTCCCTGACACTGCATCAATATCTATAAATGCTTGTGAGATGAACTCCTTGAATTCCCCACTGTATTGTTCTTCCTATCAAAGACCTTATCCTTTCTACGCCCCATAAAAAGAAGTCCATGGGTGTCAGGTTAGGTAAACGTGGAGGCCAGTCAATGCTGCCACTTTGCCCAATCCTATGCTGTGGGAAGGTGTTGTTAAGGTAACTCCATACTGACAAAGCAAAATGAGGAGAGGCCCCATCTTGTTGAAAGAGCATTTCAGCAAAGTCAACTCTGGTTGTGAGTTGTGGAACTACCACATGGCGCTACATGTTTAGGTAATTGTTACTATCCACAGATGTATCAAAACAAAAGGGCCCCATGAGTTGAGTTGTGATAGCCACATGAGGATTTTCATCTGCCCAGTATTCACAATTAAACCTGTTTAGGTGACCTGACAACAAGAAATATTGTATCAAGAAATATAGTCGAAAGTCAACATTAGTAGGCGTGGCATTGCAAATGGAAGTAGAGGGAATAGAAGTTTCACACCCCGGTATGTAATATATAGAGAAAGAAGAAAATATTTCCACTCTAGGGTGTGCAACTACCCGGAGGGAAAGGGGCTTTAGAAGAACATTCCAAACCTCGCCATATAAAATTTAGAAAAACATTTATTTAGTACATCATCATTAACATGATTAAAAAATTGAATAAATAATAATTTTATTCTCTGTTTTATTTTATGTTTTATTCTATTTTTTAATCATGTTAATGATGATGTACTAAATAAATGTTTTTCTAAATTTTATATGGCGAGGTTTGGAATGTTCTTCTAAAGCCCCTTTCCCTCCGGGTAGTTGCACACCCTAGAGTGGAAATATTTTCTTCTTTCTCTATCAAGAAATTTAGTTATGCATCATGTCACAGAATTGCAACTGACAATCTATATCGTCCTCGATAGGGCCATGTAACAGTCTTGGATGACACAATTTCAACATATATCTGCTTTTGGCCAACTCTGTATATACAGTATATCTCATACATTTGTATAGTATACTATAATACTGTCACAGTTCAGCTGCAGACTTGCAGCTGAGCTGTTACTTGTAGTTCTTCAAGTATATATATACCTCTTACCCCTGGTTCTGAAGGCATGTAGTTCTGTGCTGGGGTTTGTAGTCCTCCAGACATGTGCTCTGAACCTGACTCACTCTTGCACCTGTCTGCAAGCTTTAGGCGTCAGCTTCTTGGCCAATAAGTGCAGTCTGCTTGTAGCCAATCCTGTGTATCCTCCCTCTTCCTGTCTCTAATTATACTCAGAGCAGCGAACGGCACGCTGCCCGAGCAACGCTTTCCCAAGCTAGTTGCCGAGGCCCCCATTTGTGATTTACCATGAATTCCTGTAAGTTTGCCTGTGTACTGAACCTTTGGCTTGTCCTTGGAAATCCCTGTCTACTAGCTGCCCTGTGCTTCACTTTTGTCTTTGGAAATCCCTGTGTACAGTCTACCCTGTACTTCACTTTGTTCCTGGAAGTCTTTAGACTGTCCCTAACCTTTGATTTGTACCCTGTACCTGTTAGGTGAGTTGGGTGGACCTAGGGATTGTGACCTGGGGTCAGCACGCAGCCAAGCCCATCTCCACCATCAGGAGCTCTGGTGAATACCGTCTGGCTCTTAGATTCCACATCCTAGGGGGCCCCATGCCACCTACTCAGCATCCCATGCCACCTAATTCAGCATTGCAGCACCCTGCCTTGTATTTGAACTTCCAGCTTAAGCTGACTTCCACTGCCTCATTCACATACCTGCTCTGTTACCTGCTTGTACTGCAGCTCTGGGAGTCGTCAGCCTACACTGCTTGGACCCTTTTCTCTAAGTGTCCCTGCCAGTGTAGTGGAAAGGGTCCACATACCTGACTCCAGTTTATACCTGTGAGTCCCAATCCATGACAAATACATAGAATAATACTGATAAGAGGAGAGCAGAGGCTTCATTTTATTTAAAGGGTTTTTCAGATAAAAGTCCACTTATTCAGGAACAATACGATATGATGAATATCCACTCAAAAAAATCATAAAATCTATCCCAAGCACACAAATCTATCCCAAGCATACAAATACTGTATGTCTCTATCGTGTATCCTCAAGCTATTTGGCATGCATGGGCAAGGTTTTCAGGGGCTTCAACAGGTATTTAGGTATTCATCATAGTAACTAGAGAGTGCAATTCTAGTAGATTCCTACACTCACATCCCTATGGTCTTATAGGTAAAAGAGCAATTCCATGCAAAAATCAATGAGCTGCTGATCAGATTCAGCAAAGGCTGTGCTAAAATCAGACAGTTCCTCTATTTCAGTTTAATCTGTTCTCTGATCTCCGGCAAGCAGCTCCTCTCAAGTTACCTTGATAATCAGGTTCACCTAAAAAGAAGTACATGTAAGAATCTAACAGCAGGAACGGTTCATGACACAGAAAACGGATTACAGTCATTTGAGTGGATTTTCTGAGTTTAGAACTTCTGCAATGTACATACCGTTATCAGCTCAGTGATTCATTTCACTTGGCACATATATTCTAGGCAGATTTGTGAATGAAAAGAAGATCTGACAAAATGTGTGTTTTACTATTTATTTATGGTCTGTTGAAAAGGTAAGGTGTTCAACTGAGGGCAGGAGGTAGCAACTTAAACTGCACTTACTCCCCCATTTCTTCATACTCATTTCTTCATGGCCATTATCACCAAGCTGGTACCATTATTAGGACCTCTCTTAAAGCAAAGTCTAGGAGAGGGCTTGTACACTTAAAACTGCTTACTGTTGGGACATGACAGCCTATATGCTCGGTGTAGCATGCTTTTCAGTTAGGGTATATATACTGTGTGTTTTATGTTTCAATAAAAAATTTAGCACACACCAGCTAATAAGTGAATCTGAACCCAGCAAACAGGGTCAGATGGTAAAGTGCCACTGGAAATGGATTTTCAATTTTTTACTTATCTATCTGCAGTCAATCTCTGTGACTGTCTCTGAATCCATGGCCATAAGTTTATTTAAGGGGTTGGGCACAGACAGCAGTGTGGTATGGTAGCTGGGCTACATCTATGGTTTGGGCTATTGTTATTTGCTTGTTCAAATACCCATTGTTCACTCTTCTTGTGGGAGACAGCCGCATAAAACTTTGTATGAGTCTTTGTATGTTAATATCCAATGCATCTGGAACCCAACAGCCAGCATGGGTGATATGTTTTAAGTTGTCATTTAAAACATGTAAGGAATTTATTTAAAGGGGGTGTCTAGGAGTTTTGCATATATTTTATTTATTTATTATGGTTAAGACTTAAAAAAATTAACCATATGTCTGAAGTTGAAACAATACTGGCAGGAAATAGTGGACATAATAAATATAGCTTTTGGAGTTCATATTTCTAATGATCCAATGATATGTATTTTGGGCATTTTTGGATCTCTAAAGGTGGAGTATTATTGGAAGGTGGCTATATCGAGGGCACTGTTTGTCGCTCAGCGTAGTATAGCTTCTAGGTGGATTTCAGCAACGCCTCCCACAGAGGAGCAATGGAAGAAAGAATTAGACAGTGTGGTCAGTTTTGAGGGAATTATGTTTAAACATAGAGGTAGCATGGATAAATTTGGTAAGATGTGGGATAAGTGGATTGAATATAGTAAGGGAGTTCGCTTATAATATCTGATCCTTCTGATATTGGTAGGGTGAGATGAAATGTAGTTTATGTATCTTAGTATGATGAGGAATTATATATCGTTGGTATCTGTGGGTTTTTTTGTTTCTTTGTTTTTATTATTGTTATATTTGTGTTGTTTGTTTTAATGTGTAATTGTTGATGTAAAAATATTTTATGTAATATTAAAATAAAAAAGCATTAAAGTTAAAAATGTTTGCTTTCTTGGGTAAATTTTAAAAATGTTGCATATAAATATTCTGTAGTTTTCATATACAGCCAGTAGGTGGCAATCTAGGCTCCTTTTCTCATGTTTTCCAGTTTCTACTGACCTTTTGCTAAAACTGTGGCCTGTTAAAAAAAAGGAGGTGTGTTTTATTTTGTATTAGTTTTATTTAACATATTTGTTCAACATTGGTGCAGCACTAGCAGATACAATTTTATTTTTATTTTTCATGTCTCATGTCATGCCACAAGTTCAGGTACATCTAGTTGTGGTACAGAGAAATACATAATTCTATGTAAGTAGATGAATCTTTCTATTTGTCTTTTGTAACTCTGCCAACTTAAACAGGACATTAACAGAGCACACAGGTAATGCAGAAATATCCTGCTCAGCACAAATATATATATATGTGTTTGGTTTATAGAGCTTGTTACTAAAAGAATAACCAGCTTAACTGCAGTCATAGCACCAGGGATTTATGGAGTGGTAAAAATGCATTATAAATAAGGTTACAACACCTACAAATACAGAGAAGTCACTGTAAGTAAATCATTTACTAAAGCTAACAATGATTGAAGTAACATAATTTAAACAGGGACAAACAAGGTAGATTTGACAGCCCTATATAATTGCCATGTGACCTGTATTTACCATAGTTAGCTTTGGTATACTTTTTATTATGGTTATATTTTAACTGAAATTAGAGTAAAATTTAAGCAAAACATCTCCTGCCATAAAACATAAAAGAAAAGGGAAAAAACTTCAAATGTGGTCTAATGCAGAACCGCATTCAAAAGGCCCAGGTGCTGATTGATTTCCAATGCATGATGGTTATTGTACTACGAAGAGCATATACTGTAGCTTGATGGTTAATGTACTATTGGAAACTAGCTGGTATGATCTCTTTACCCTTGTGTATCAGTGCCATCCACACTCTAACCTAAATCCAAGGGAAAGCTGGTTGCACTAATATTTTGGCAATTTAAATGCAAAGGCCGAACCTTTTTCTAGGTTTGGATAGAGTAAATAAAAAAAAATTAGGGCTGGTAATGATTAACATTTTCGTGTTCGATTAATCAAAATTTTTTTTAATCGATTAATTTCGATTAATTATAACGCACATACAGATCCAACTACATTGGCCTATACACATGCAGCACAGCAATGCAGTAATAAAATGGACTAGGATCACACTAATCCAGCACGTTATTAATCTCAAATGCCCCACTCAATAGGGCCGCCGCTTGAGTGGGCCAACTCAGAATAATTAACGAAGGGGGGAGGAGTCCGGTGACGTCACGGACATCGATGTCACCGGACCCCTCCCCCTTCCCTTCGTTAGCCGTCATGGACATCGACGTCACCGGACTCCTCCCCCCTTCCCTTCGTTAGCCGCCACGGACATCGACGTCACCGGACTCCTACCCCCTTCCCTTCGTTAGCCGACGGAGCCACTTGGGGAAGGGGGGAGGAGTCCAGTGACATCGATGTCCGTGACGTCACTGGATCGCCGACGGGACTCCCGGAAGCCGGCGGAGAGGTGAGTGTTTTCATTAGCAATCAAAATAATTTTAATCGATCAAAAAGTTTAACGATTAATCGAGAAATTAATCTTTAATTTCCACAGCCCTAAAAAAAAAAGTGTAGCCTTGCAGTGTGCTGGAAAAAAAGTGAGGTGTTTTTTTTTAGCCCCTGGATGCACCTTGAGAACCCCTTGAAAATGAGAAGGCAACTCACCAAATGTACTTTGATGCACTAAATAACATTCATGCAGGTGGAGTGAATGGCCACTTACAATGTCAATGGAACAAGAATGGAGAGTACATTTTCTAAAAAGACAGTGTCACCCCCCTGTGATGGTGACACTGTCAGAGAACTCAGACACAAAGTTTTGGCTTCAGAGATACTTCAAACCTTTTAATTATCCGCACTGTACTTTTAAGTCTTTAGGCAGTGATTTGTATATGCAGGTGATATAAAGTAATATGGATAAAACATAAATATATATATAAAGCTTTTTTTTTGTAGATTAGAATTGAGCAGGGAATAGTTTAAAACCCCTTTTGGGTTTTTGGGCTTTTTTTGACCACCTTTGTTTTATTGGGGAGGTTTCCCTTCACTTCTTGTCCTGTGGAAATCTCTCCAAAGTGCAGGAAATGACATATTGGATGATTTCTCATTAATTTTCTATTTTGGATTTACCCTCACTTTCAGTCATGGTGACAGTGGTCAGCAGAAGAAATAGAGAATGGATCTTCTTAACGAGAACACAGACCAAAATAAAAAAAACTTTTATGGAGGATGGGGCTTACTCCAGGTTAGACTGCCTTTGTTTATGCATTGCTGGATACTGTATGTCCCACCGGGGGCAATCTGGTAAACCCCCAGTTTAGAGTTAGGGGCCACACTTATGAGAGATGCTTTGATGTGGCATGGTGCATTCCACGTGTATTTGCAAATGCAATAGTTAAAGGAGAACTGTGAGGTGAGTGATTTACACTCATCCTAATAGTTAGAGCCGACGTGTGACATTGAAACTGTCACACATCGGCTCTATTGAACACATACTGTCGCTTGCTCACTTCCCGATCATCTTCCTGCAGAGAGCGGTGACTGTCAATCATGGCTCCCCGCAGGGATTCCCTCTCTGATCCTCCAGCGCTGAATGGAGGAAAGGATGGTGGAGGGGGCGGGCACAGCTGGCTCTGCCTCTAGATAGGCCAAGCCAGCTGTCAATCAGCCAGCTAGGTGAATCTCGACAGTATTGCCGGGATCCGTCCCGGCTGCTGCGCTCTATCCCGCAGCAATATCCTGTGATATACTGAGCTTTGGGTCACGGGAGAATGGTAGTATATGTTCTCCTGTGACCCTAAAGAGAAGTATGGGATATAATGGTTACCCCACAGTTCTTTTTTAAGCAGCTTAGTTTGTTTTCACCAGGATAAAAACATCTTTATTGCTGAAAATAAATATAAACTATTTGCACTTTTGGTTTTGGGGCAGACACACACTGGAAGTTTTCAGCTGCCTTGTAAAGGCAATGTCTGGGCTCCTGGGGTATGGCTTTACCTTTACGGAGGATGGGGCTGCTTCCAGGTGAGCCAGCTCTCTGTTTGCACATTGCAATATATGTCCCACAGTTGTTTAGACTTAGCAATCACACTTATCAGAGGTGCCTTGACGTGGCAGTGTGGCTTCCACATGTATTTGCAAATGTATGCATGGAAATCCCCTGTTTTTAACCTGCGTAATTTACCTTTTTTTTCTTTACTGGCTGGCTTAAACGTGTGCTGGGGGCACCTTTTGTACTGTTTTCAGGAGTTCTAACACCTTACCCAACCTACCTCACCTAAAATAAAGAAAAATGTTTTGCCATTTGATAGACTTTAAATTAGAATACTCAGATGATTCTGAACTTGTTTAAAAAGAACCTAAACCAATAAAGTGCTCACTAAATCTTGATAAAAGGACAGTGTTTTGTAATCTGTGACCTTTCAGCCTTAATTGAGTTTTCTGTGTGAGCTTCTTGTTTAACACATTTTATCGACACAGTATAGGAATTTACATTTATCATTGGAGAACTTCCTGGTTCATTCATGGTTTAATCTCATGGCACCATTAATCAGTAGCTTGCTGTAGGAATTAGAGTTCACAGATATCATTATTATATGTTATAAGTATTCCAGAGAACTCCTAACAACTGTTCAGGCAGTAGTAAATTGGAGCTTAAAATCTAATTATAATTCCGCAGATGTAGAAATGCACATTTCTTGATTAAATTAACAAGTCATTTGACCCATTAAAATATCTTCGGACCACTAAACTCTCACATTGGACGCATATGAGGCAATATTAATATAAAGCAGGTTGAAACAACATAGGAAATACATACTTTTTGTCACCTTCTATTTAAATATAATACTTTAAAACCGAAAGCTGCAGAGTTCTGTCCTGTGTACCAACCCTGGGATTTACATCCGACCAGTAGAGCAAACTTCAGCATGTAAACATAAAATAGATCTAAAGCCAATCACTAAAATTTCCTATAAGCTTTAACATATAAATATAATTTCAAAGTTGTTTTGCATCTTATGAAATCTGCAGCTTTTATTTTTTTTAAATACCTTGTCATCCTACCATGTAGGTCCTTGTTTAGGCACTTCCTGTTATACGGTGACAACTGTCTTGCAGTTGCCTTCTTATGTTTGTTGGTTATGAGTTTAGATGAAGCACTGAGATCTTGAGGACTGATGAATTAAGCTTTACTTGCGTATAAGAAGATTACATCTGTGTATACAGCATCATGCAGGAAACATATAGATCATAGGTAAACATGCATAAGCATATAGACTGAAATTGCACTACAGCGCCATCCAGTGCTCAAAAGACATAGTTACACTACATTAGCATAAGCTGTTGTATTTCCAACAGTGTTGTCACTCTATCACATGTGCCCCTGCTGAGCACTATATGCATGTAGACAGGAAGTGGTTGAAAGAGGCTGGAGGAGAGAATAAGATGCAAAAAAGGATTAGAAGAAAGGATAAAACAGCATTTTATGGGGGGAAAAATATGGCTATTGTTTATGATACACACTGCTTTATCAAATGTAATGTCATCCAGTTAAGGTTTTAATCTAGTTTAGCCCAGCTAGAGCCAAATATTTTAGCCATGGTTAGAGTGGGAAAGGGTTAAAATCTTATAGATCTGTGGTAGCAATGGACCAGGAGAAGTAGGAATCAGTTTTGTTATGTCTGAAAAAATGGGGGGATATACTTCCTGTGGGAGGTAATGATAGTGTTTGTGTGTGTGTGTGTAGTGTAAGGACCTGGTTATGGTCCAAGACTGTTGCCTCGCTGGTGGTGATAGGGGGATTTCCCAACAGAAAATCAAATCCTCGATGTGTGGTTAGGAGTTTCTATTAAAAAAAATGGTCCTATGATATAGAGGTTCATCTAGGTTGTTTGTTTAAATGGATATGTCAGATACAGCTAATGCGTCTCAGGACAGCAATGATTGTAGATCTGAGAACATGTTTATGGTGGTATCAGGACAGTAATGATTGTAGATCCATGTAAAGGGGGTATTAAGACGGTTATGATTATTTTGGCGCAAGGCGTATCCATCATTATAAACCCCACCCCCTTCTCCGCCTCTGCCCCACCTCCATGGGGGTACAGTTTATGGATATGGGGGTCTGGATTGGGAATTGAGGGGTGGGTGATGGAGGCAAGTGGTTTGTGGTGGCTTATTAGCAGAATCTTGCCCAGGGGCCAGTTAATATTAAAGACGGCCCTGATAATGCCCCGTAAAAAAAAGTCACCTGACGCATGCTGTGCTACGGCAGACTATTCATGTTAACTGGTCCCTCAGTTCCCTCAAACTGAACCTGCGCTATTTTTGGCAACTCACATAATGTACAGCAGTGCATAGAACATTTACATTTAAACATGATGAAACATGACTATCAAAAGTTTTGTCATGAAATTTGATTAGTTTCTTGCCAGGCTTTGCCCTATACCCTGCTCTAGTTATGGCTTTAAAATTAAAAATTTACATAGAAAGGAAGGTTTAGAAGCAGATATTATTCCAACCCCAACCTATTTTTTATCTTCTAAAAGTGCAGATCCAGAACCAGAAAAAGCATAAATGAGGCAGTAACACATTGGCAGATTTTAATTTAATTTTTTTTTTTCTCCAGGAAGCAAACTTTAACATTTTCATTTTAAATATGAGATGCACTTTGACATTGATAAAAGACATGACATTATATATAGGAATTATACAGAAAAGGATTAGAAGAAAGGATAAAACAGCATTTTATGGGGGGAAAAATATGGCTATTGTTTATGATACACACTGCTTTATCAAATGTAATGTCATCCAGTTAAGGTTTTAATCTAGTTTAGCCCAGCTAGAGCCAAATATTTTAGCCATGGTTAGAGTGGGAAAGGGTTAAAATCTTATAGATCTGTGGTAGCAATGGACCAGTAGAAGTAGGAATCAGTTTTGTTATGTCTGAAAAAATGGGGGGATATACTTCCTGTGGGAGGTAATGATAGTGTTTGTGTGTGTGTGTGTAGTGTAAGGACCTGGTTATGGTCCAAGACTGTTGCCTCGCTGGTGGTGATAGGGGGATTTCCCAACAGAAAATCAAATCCTCGATGTGTGGTTAGGAGTTTCTATTAAAAAAAATGGTCCTATGATATAGAGGTTCATCTAGGTTGTTTGTTTAAATGGATATGTCAGATACAGCTAATGCGTTTCAGTGGAATCAGTCCGCCCTTTCTTCCCTTTAAGGTAGCCTCCAGGTCTTGAGCAACAATTATACAACAATAATTGGTATTGGATTCAAGAAAACCTGTACTTTGTAGCCTGAATTAGGTCTGGATGAGCGCTGAGTGCCAGTGTAACCTGTATGTAGTGAGGACTAGATCAAGATATTCATTATTGTCAGGACAGGACAGTAATGATTGTATATCTGTGGACGTGTTTATGGTAGTATCAGGACAGTAATGATTGTAGATCTGTGGACATGTTTATGGTAGTATCAGGACAGTAATGATTGTATATCTGTGGACGTGTTTATGGTAGTATCAGGACAGTAATTATTGTATATCTGTGGACATATTTATGGTAGTATCAGGACAGTAATGATTGTAGATATGTGGACATGTTTATGGTAGTATCAGGACAGTAATGATTGTATATCTGTGTACATGTTTATGGTGGTGTCAGGACAGTAATGATTGTATATCTGTTGACATGTGTATGGTAGTATCAGGACAGTAATGATTGTATATCTATGGACATGTTTATGGTGGTACCAGGACAGTAATGATTGTAGACATGTGGACATGTTTATGGTGGTATCAGGACAGTAATGATTGTATATCTGTGGACATGTTTATGGTGGTATCAGGACAGTAATGATTGTATATCTGTGGACGTGTTTATGGTGGTATCAGGACAGTAATGATTGTATATCTATGGACATGTTTATGGTAGTATCAGGACAGTAATGATTGTAGATATGTGGACATGTTTATGGTGGTATCAGGGTAGTAACGATTGTATATCTGTGGACATGTTTATGGTGGTATCAGGACAGTAATGATTGTATATCTGTGGACATGTTTATGGTGGTATCAGGACAGTAATGATTGTATATCTGTGGACGTGTTTATGGTGGTATCAGGACAGTAATGATTGTATATCTGCGGACGTGTTTATGGTGGTATCAGGACAGTAATGATTGTATATCTATGGACATGTTTATGGTAGTATCAGGACAGTAATGATTGTAGATATGTGGACATGTTTATGGTGGTATCAGGACAGTAATGATTGTATATCTGTGGACATGTTTATGGTAGTATCAGGACAGCAATGATTGTATATCTGTGTACATGTGTATGATGGTATCAGGACAGCAATGATTGTATATCTGTGTACATGTTTATGGTAGTATCAGGACAGTAATGATTGTATATCTGCGGACGTTTTTATGGTAGTATCAGGACAGTAATGATTGTATAAAAATGGTCATCTCACTTGAAGGTTCATCTAGGTTGTTTATTTAAATGGATATGTCAGATACAGCCAATGCGTTTCAGTGGAGTCACTCCCCCCCTTCAAGGAAACCTGTACTTTGTAGCCTGAATTAGAACTGGATGAGTGCTGAGTGCCAGTGTAACCTGTGTGCAGTGAGGACTACATCAACATATTCATTATTGTCAGGACAGGACAGTAATGATTGTAGATCTGTGGACATATTTGTGGTAGTCTCAGGACAGCAATGATTGTAGATCTGAGAACATGTTTATGGTGGTATCAGGACAGTAATGATTGTAGATCCATGTAAAGGTTTATGGTGGTATTAAGACGGTTATGATTATTTTGGCGCAAGGCGTATCCATCATTATAAACCCCACCCCCTTCTCTGCCCCTGCCCCACCTCCATGGGGGTACAGTTTATGGATATGGGGGTCTGGATTGGGAATTGAGGGGTGGGTGATGGAGGCAAGAGGTTTGTGGTGGCTTATTAGCAGAATCTTGCCCAGGGGCACTATTTTTGGCAACTCACATAATGTACAGCAGTGCATAGAACATTTACATTTAAACATGATGAAACATGACTATCAAAAGTTTTGATAGTTGTTCTTTGCTGGCATGCAGCTCTTTTCAAAGTAATGCATGTCCTTTAAGATATTGATGACAACTGTCATCCTTTTCAGCTTTGTTAATGTTTGTGTTATTGTTACTTATCACAAAGCTGTACCTTTATTATATCATTTCTTACTTTACCTTATGATCAGTCTGTGCTCCTACATATTTGTATAATATCTCTTCTGTTTCAGACTGGGAGCAGCCCAGCATTACATTCATCTGATATTATAGTCATTTATTAAATAATTCTTGCGTGTTTTTTGTAGTAAAGGAATGTAAAGAATGCAATGTAAAAAAATCTTGGACAGCACAACCACATACTAAAACTGTCACATATGTAAACATATTTGCATACATGTAATATAATTATATAATTAACACTATATAATGACTCTTTGGTAGAACGCAAATTTGTGTAAAGATTGTCAACATGCAGAGATCAGATGAACTCCAAGCAAACTCAATTTCCCAACTCCAGATCCCCCCACTCCCATCTCCTCCACACCCTCCCCTAGAGTACCCCGCAAGTATATTATTCTGATTTATTTTTACTCATCTTTTCTCAGAGGATGGGCCCATCATGCCCTGCACTCACAGTATGTTCTCAGTCATTCAGCCCTAATGACTGAAGACATCTTGTTGTGGGAAAAAGGTACGGCAGGGAACAGGCTGGGGACATTACTAAAAAGTAAAGAAAAACGAAACACTATACTCGCCAAATTGTTGGAAAAATTAAGACTCTAAATTAGAGGTGCACCGAAATGGAAATTTCAAAACCGAAACGAAACCGAAATAAAAAAAATTGTCCGGACCAAAACTGAAAATGTTTTTTTATTTTAATTTTTTCAAATATTTTATTTTAAATTTTTTTAAATAAACTTTTACATTTTTTATATTTATTTATTAATTTTTTATTAAATATTTTTATTTTTTACTTTTAGGGGCTTTGGGGAAATATTAGGGGTCTAAACAGACCCCTGATATTTCCCTTTAAAAAAAGAAATGGAGATTGAGGACACAAAGTCCTCAATCTCCTTTTCTGGAGCCCCTGTTATAAATTAACAGGAATCCTCTGCTCCTGTTCATTCATAACTTGAGAACATGGTTTGTTTACTATAACTACAACTATGAATGAACGGGAGGTGATGTAGATCACTTCCCATTCATTCATAATTGAGGATATAGTAACCATACTCTGTCCTCAATTATGTACAAACACTCAGTGATCACTGATTGCTGAGTGTTTGCATTGGCTCTCCTTCCTGACATGCTGTTACAGGAGGCTGAGCAAGCAGTGCAGGCAGGAAAGTTCAGCCTCCTGTGACAGCCTGGGCTGTCTCCGCCCACACACACCGCTCTGCTGGACTGTGACAGGAGGCTGAGCGGTGTGGGAGGAGAGACGCCAGCCGCTCACAGTGCTCTCCTCCCGCAGCGCTCGGCCGGCTGTCACACACGAGTCATTATAATTTTCCTTGAAAAGAAATTGTTGCACATATTTTTTTTTAAAAAAGCTTGTCACCTATCATTCAAAATTGACACTTTATAACAAAGACAACTGCCATGTTGCAATATGTATGTCAATTCAATGAATCTGTAAGGTCATATAATGAGGAATGGTTCTTCAAGGACCTATTTGTGTTGCTATATGTACCTCCTATACCGTTTAGCAGCACAAGATATTCTAAACTTGTAGAAGTAACTTCTGTGAGAGCTCGTAGACCCGACCATAGATCAGTAGCTGGCATCTTTATCTGTTTTAGCTAGGTAGCAGCTCTGCAAAATCTTGGATTGCAACTATATAAACAGACATAAATTAGGGATGCACAGATACTTTTTGAGTACCAGTGCAGATACTTGGCATTTTCATGAGAACTACCAGGGTTGCAGTAGTTGCAGCTGGGACCTGGCTCTGACACTCCACCACTGTCCTGAAATCATTAGTCTGTATTGTTTGAGAAAAACTGTCACATGACAATAAACAAAAATGTATCAGTACTCATACTTGTAAGTACTCGGCAAGTACCAGTACTCGTACTCGCAAAACTGGTATCTGTGCATCCCTTTATTTATAGTTATAAAAACAAAAGCATACATTAAAACAGAGATGTACAAATCCCAGGAGCTCCGCGTGCTCCTTACAAATGACAGCTGCCTCCTAATTTTTGAATTTTTCTCTAGTGTAGTCTTGGAGCTCAAAAGTATCGGTACATGTACTCGTACTTGTACCGAGTACTGTACTTGGTATCTGTGCAACCCTAGACATAATCCATGTGTTGAGGTCAAGTTGACCCATCCACTGCTGACAGAGGAAACCTTTAGACACCATTCACACTGAGCTACATCCAAAAAAGCACTTTTGAGCTGAGCAACATTGAGCTACATGGAGCTATAGTGCACATTTTGTCGCGCTATTGTAACCAATCAAAAGCAGTCTTGATGTGACATCATTCCTTCCTTCTTATATTTCTGTGCAAAAGTAACACTTCTGTAGCGCGACGTAGTGTGACAATGTCACGCAATGTTGCGCGACATTAAGCTACACCATTAAAGTCTATTGGGCCAAATCGCACAAAATCACACGAAAAATAGGCCATGTTCGAGCTACAAGCTTGAGCGACGAGCTACAGGTGACATTGAGCTGTGAGATGTGAACAGCTCTATTGAAATACATTGGATGAGCTACATTGAGCAACATTTAGCTGATATTTGAGCGATTTTGGAGCTGAAATCGCTCGATAAATCGCTCAGTGTGAACAGGGTCTTATAATGCTGGAGAGAGGGACTTAGTAATGAGGAGGGATAACATAAATATCTGAACCCTAAAAGAACCTTTACATTCTACCAATTACAAAGTTTAATGGGGGAACTGAGTACATCTATAGGTAAAGTAGGATACACCTTTAGTGCTTATGGGATAAGATGATACTTGGAATGGAAACTTGGACTGGAAGTGGAAACTGCATGTATAAGTAGTAAGATAAGAAAGAAGTGCATCTCCATTTGTTAATAATGTACAAACTACCCAGCAAGCATTTAGCCACGGATGTATCCACTTTCTTGGTAAAAACTGGAAAGGTGGCGACTGCGAAAATAAAAGTTATCAGTTGTATATATTGCTGGTAGATAATACAAAAGCACTTTTGCATACTTATTTGTAATGTCCACATTGTTCTAATATCATAAAGAATTATGTTACTGTGTTAATATTATAATTATCTATCAATGTAATAAGGATTTATTCTCCCAATGACCATCACTGTAGTAAGGAATTACCCCTCCACTAACCACCAATGTCATAAGGATTTATCCTCCCACTGACCTCCAATGTAATATGGATGTATCCTGCCATTGACCACCAATGTAATAAGGATTTATCCTCCCACTGACCTCCAATATAATAAGGATATATCCTCCTACTGGCCACCAACGTAATAAGGATGTATCCTCCCACTGACCTCCAATGTAATAAGGATGTATCCTCCCACTGACCTCCAATGTAATAAGGATGTATCCTCCCACTGACCTCCAATGTAATAAGGATGTATCCTCCCACTGACCTCCAATGTAATTAGGATGCATCCTCCTAATGGCCACCAATGTAATAAGGATGTATCCTCCCACTGACCCCCAATGTAATTAGGATGTATCCTCCCACTGACCTCCGATGTAATTAGGATGTATCCTCCCACTGACCTCCAATGTAATAAGGATGTATCCTCCCACTGACGTCCAATGTAATTAGGATGTATCCTCCCACTGACCTCCAATGTAATAAGGATGTATCCTCCCACTGACCTCCAATGTAATAAGGATGTATCCTCCCACTGACCTCCAATGTAATTAGGATGTATCCTCCCACTGACCTCCAATGTAATTAGGATGTATCCTCCCACTGACCTCCAATGTAATAAGGATGTATCCTCCCACTGACGTCCAATGTAATTAGGATGTATCCTCCCACTGACCTCCAATATAATAAGGATGTATCCTTCCACTGACCTCCAATGTAATTAGGATGTATCTCCCCACTGACCTCCAATGTAATAAGGATTTATGCTTGTTGGAATGTACAACATTTTCATGTACGAAAGCTGCCGAACAGATATCTTCACATCTTGATTGCATTGCTCATCAAAGAAACCAACTGTGTGTTGTTCATGCCTGGGGCATGGCAGGGGAGATGAGAAAAGTGACATTCATTCATCTGGACAAGACATCAAGCGTTGCACCCTGTGGTGTTGATAGGGGTGTAGGCACATTCGGAAGACATGTTCAAGATATCCGGATTTTGCATATGAATGTGACTGGCCATTGTCTAAAGATCAAAGGACAAGGTGTTGACCTAGGCCAAGGACTGATCTGCAGTACGATGGTGCCCCCTGCTGGAGGACTACAGTGCGTGTGGATAAATATGAAGGACCATGTCGATTGGCCGAAAGACATTTAAGGGGCATGCGGAATTCTGGGTAAAGGGGGTGTCGATGTATGTGTATGAATGGGTATAAAAGTC
>NW_017306984.1:440236-454047 GCF_000935625.1 Nanorana parkeri | reverse complement strand
TGTTGGAATGTACAACATTTTCATGTACGAAAGCTGCCGAACAGATATCTTCACATCTTGATTGCATTGCTCATCAAAGAAACCAACTGTGTGTTGTTCATGCCTGGGGCATGGCAGGGGAGATGAGAAAAGTGACATTCATTCATCTGGACAAGACATCAAGCGTTGCACCCTGTGGTGTTGATAGGGGTGTAGGCACATTCGGAAGACATGTTCAAGATATCCGGATTTTGCATATGAATGTGACTGGCCATTGTCTAAAGATCAAAGGACAAGGTGTTGACCTAGGCCAAGGACTGATCTGCAGTACGATGGTGCCCCCTGCTGGAGGACTACAGTGCGTGTGGATAAATATGAAGGACCATGTCGATTGGCCGAAAGACATTTAAGGGGCATGCGGAATTCTGGGTAAAGGGGGTGTCGATGTATGTGTATGAATGGGTATAAAAGTCCGTGCGCGGCAATATTGCTCTCTCTTTGAGCCCTGCCAGGATATAGGAACCAGAGGACAGACTTGCTGTGTAAAGTATTCTCTTGATTGTCTTATTGTATCTGTTTGTATCTTTTCTTATGTTTAGTTAGATTTGTGTATAAATAAATAAGACCATTGCTTCTTTTAACCATTGTATCGTTATCATCATTGGAAGCAGAGAATAGCAAGTTAGCTTATTTCAGGAAGCCAAGGCAATTTAGATATTACAATCCTCCCACTGACCACCAATGTAATAAGGATGTATCCTCCCACTGACCTAAAATGTAATAAGGATCTAATCTCCCAATGACCACTGATGTAAGTGGAATTATTTATTTTATTGACCACCAATTTAAGGACAATCAAATTCGGTTTCTACACTACACTAACCGTTTCTTTAATTAACTAGTAAGATATTTACTGTTATCCAGTTATCAATGGGTAAAAGTGAGTGCTTCGACCCATTGGGAAACTCAATGGGTGTAAGTTATTCTGACATCGCTGCCTCTGCCCATACAGGCGGGGGAGAGCAGTGGGGATCCAAGGAAAAGCTGGAGCCTGTGCCGCCCCTCTTCTCCCTGTCGAGCCGCAGCTGTGTTGGCCGCCTGGCGCCCCGTTGCCATGGCACACTGTGCTCGCTATGCAACAGGGGCGCCTCACTCGCCCCATGGTAGCTACGGTCCTGGTGCCCACAGTGAGTAATAAATCTAATCAATGAACTGCTTCATTTTGAGGACTCTTTTTATAGGGGATGGATATTCCAAGCCATGCCTACATAGATGATTATACATTAGCACAAAATCCCACCTGGCTACACCTATGGGCGTTGGCAATTGATCGTCGACTGATGATTCGTTCTTCTCTAAACTCATAGAAAGGTCACTGCTAAAAATAGTCAGATCTTTATTTCTTACTGACAGCAATATTGTGAAGGTTACGCCGTTTTCTGTAATTGTAATACTATTTGCCAGTGGGAATACCTTTATACTTACTAAATAAAATGCTTTCAAACTATTTTATCAAACATTTATTGAAAAACATTTTATACACATAGATAAACATATATATATATATATACATATGTGCACAAATGACAGTATGTGTTTTTACAGGGTAATATTTCCCTTAATTTTAGGAATGCCATTGTATCTGTTTTATTTGTTGTGGATTGTGACATAAGAGGGAACATTTCTGGCCCCACCACAGCATTTGATTTCACCCCTATAAGATGATTTGTGAAAGGCAAGAAAGTAGATGAGGTTCCTGCTAGCAACTCTGGCATTTGCCATAATGACTGGTTTACCTAGTATATGTAGATGATATTTGGAGTTACTCAACTGATTCATCATTACCGGCACTTTGAATTACAGGTCCTATGTCTGATTAAATACTAACTGAATCTAATTAACTACAGAACCTGAATAACTTGGCTATATCATTAATTAAGTTGCAACCCTGAAGTCATGTTATTTAACCTTTAATCAGCCAAAGTGGACCTGAACTCAAAAAGTGACAATTTGCTAACTTTTACAAAACATATATAAATGTTAATTGAGCATAAGTAGTCCTCTGAAAAATGTATCTTTTGTCTAGAATTCCACCTGTCAAATAGAGCACTTCATGTGCCTTATTTCTAATAATTACTGTGTTTCCCCGAAAATAAGAGCTACCCCGAAAGTAAGACCTAGCACTATTTTTAAACATTCCTATAATATAAGACCTTCCCCCGAAAAAGAGACCTAGTTTGGTGGTGGGGGCGGCCCAGAGAGCAACCAGAGTTATGGCGGGGACTAACCGCTGCGCCGCAGCTCCCGCATTCCGCCCGTGTCACGAAATAAGCAGACAACCGTCTGCCTTTGCTTAGAGAGCTGCCACCAGGCAGAAAACTACATTTCCCAGCAGGCAGCGGCACAGCGCGGCAAGGAAGTATGGCCAGTGGGGTCGGGTTGAGGTGACTGAGCCTCAGTCACTGTGGGAATGGAGGTCCGTGCAGTCCAGCCTGGCGACGAGAGATATGGCTCCCTGAAGGGGATCCCACAGAGAAATGTGGACGGCATCAGAGAGGAGAGCTCCAGGACAGCTGCAGCCTGCAGGTATTGTGACACTGTGTATTTAAAATAAGACATCCCCCGAAAATAAGACCTAGTGTGTTTTTTTGGGGAAAAAAAATATAAGACCGTGTCTTATTTTCAGGGAAATACGGTATATATATCTACAGTGTGAGATCATCTAAGCCACTGCTGCCTCTGCTATTTGGTGATGTCACTACTGTGCTGCTCAATGTTCTTCTTGCTGAAGAGGATGAAGTACCTGAGGATCTGCAGTGCCAGAATCTCCCTTGGGTGCCCATACACCTGACAATTATCGTACGATTATCGCGGGTAATCCCGCGATCGTACAATAATGGGCAGGTGTATGGGCAGTGTGCGACCGCATTTACTGTACGGTCGCACGACTTTCCTCTTACAAGCATGCTAGAAAACACGCCGTACGATTTTCGGTGGGTTGGTAGCGCGATCGCAAGACGAAAGCTGAGCGGGACGCACGCTGCCCGCTCAGCACTTCAATCATCGGCAAGCCCTCCCCTCAGCGGGAAGTGCTTGCGATGAGCGCAAGTACGATCTGCCTGTCCAAGATGGGCAGGTCGTACGATAATTTTATGACCTTACAACCATCGCACAACGAAAGTCGTGCGATGGTTGTAAGGTGTACGGGCAGCTTTATTAATTCTGTGGATCTGTGCTTTCTGCACCTCCCCTGCTGCCTCTGGATCATTACCCCAGCAGTTATCAGATCACCAGACATCAGGTGTGACATGAAGAAACAAAACTTTGCACCTTTACCAAGGTAGCCACCTTCACACAGAGACGTATTGCACAACAAGGCATGGTAAATCAGCAATGGAAAAAAATATCAGCTGCAGAGAACCTACAGGCAATACCAGTGACTAGTCCTTTACCCATGTTTTGCTTCTTATTGAGCACAACTACAACAGTTCAGGTCCTCCTTTATTTTGTAATAAAATAGGAAAATTTATAGCAGCTTTAATCACTTCAGTTCTTGCATTGCAATGCGCGGTATTGCAGTGTGGCTGGGAGGTGCATTGGGGTGCCATGCAAATGAATGACAATGCAACACAGCTGCCACACTGGAACGCACGGTAGGTGTGTTGCGCGATAGCGTGCATTAATCGCATGGTACCGTGCAAATAACATGACGCATAGTTGTGAACGAACCCTCGGTTTTACCCTCTACTTTCACTTTCAGACTTAGCTTCTTCTCAATAACATACAATGCTTCTTAGTATTTAACCCTTTGTTAGTACACACAGTGTTCAAATCTAGTTTACAACTGAAATGGTAATTAGGGTAAACATATCTTCCCACATACCTCTCCTTAACATGACATAGAGGGAGAGCTAGGAAGGATTGTTCAGCAAGTATAAATCACTTAAAACTAGGGATGTTCAGATACCAAGTACCGTATTTGGTACAAGTACAGATAGTTTTCCAGCTCCAAGACTAGACTAGAGAAAAATTAAAAAGTTAGGAGGCAGCTGTCATTTTTAAGGAGCATACGGAGCTTCTGGGATTTTTACATCCCTGGTTTAATGTATGTTTGTTTTTTTTTATAAACATATATTAGAGATGCACCGATACAATTTTTTCAAGTACAAGTGCTGATACTCGTCCAGGTTCTCACAGATACAAGTACTGATACATTTCTTTTTATTGTCAGGTGACAGTTTTGCTAAAACAATACAGACTAATGATTTCAGGACAGTGGTGGTGCGCCAGAGCTAGGTCCCAGCTGCAACCGTTGCAACCCTGGCAGTTCTCGTGAAAATGCCAAGTATCGGCCCTGATATGTGGACTGGTATCTGAACATCCCTACTTAAAACGGTAAGCAGCAATTTTTGTATTTACTTATTTTAAGCATTGCTATGTCAGTGATAGCATGTAACAAATATAAAGTAAGTGTTATCTCAATTGGGCTGCAAAAGTGGAAATACACTTTAAGCCTCTGAACAGTGTTCCAAGCACTGTTTAAAATCTCTGTGTAGCACATGCCCAGGATTTGCTGGTATGTGTGATGGGAAGAGGTGGGAGAAAGACAGGACATGTAATGTACGCCCTGGGTATGTTTATGATTTTTTTAGGGGGGGAGTAAGTTGCATGTCCAATGTTCTCAACCGGGAAAAGGGTGAATGCTGACAAATTTTGATAAGTTTTAGACAAAGTTAGGAAGATATCCTTATCTCTGGGGTTTATTGACTTTGCAAAGTGATTTTTCACTTAGCTTACTGAACAAGTTGCAAAGAATACCCAATCATGTGCAAGAAAATTCAAATAATGGATTTTCCTCACACATGATTGGATGATTGCAGTCAGCACAGCTTCACCTCAATCACTAAGTAAAACCTAACTTTGCTAAGTGAATGTGCTTTACTCTCTTAGTAAATCAGCCCAGTGAGCTCGACCCTTGCTCGTTCTGTCCCTAGAGACATACAGGTAGTGAGTTGGTCAGGTGGAAGAAAGAGAAGGCAGCGTGGCATCTGAACATGGGATCAGGGCCGGTGCTAGGATTCTTGCCTACACAGGCAAGGTGCATTTTTGCGCCCCCCCTCCCCGATCCCCTGTAAAAACAGGGCATTTTGACAAGTCAAAATGCCCCGATGTTTGCGCTATGGGTTTTTTTTTCTTACTTACCTTCGGCGCGGGAGAGCAGCGGCGAGTCAGCGCTGGTCTGGTGGCAGGAGCTCCAGGTGGGGTCCTATTTTAGCTGGCCGGCGACTGCCTGAGGTGCCGCGCATGTCGGGATCCTCTGGCAGTAGCCGGCCAGCTAAATTAGGACCCCACCTGGAGCTCCTCCCACTGGACCAGCGCTGACTCGCCACTGCTCTCCCGCACCGAAGGTAAGTGAAAAAAAAAAAACATAGCGCAAACATCGGGGCATTTTGACAAGTACAAGTACTTGTCAAAATGCACTGTTTTTTCCATCCTCACCCTGCAGCCGCCTCAGGCGGCCGTCTGACTTGCCTTGCGGTAGCGCCGGATAGATGTGACTGAGTATGAGCTGAATAGAGACCACTCAGAGTAAGGGTAGAATGGGAACTGAGCATAGTCTTGGGGGGGACAGAGGTAGAGTGGGTGCTGGGCTTGAACAGGGGACAGAGAAGGCAGGAGATAATTATTGGGGAATGGTGGAGGGGAGAGAGGAGTTTAGGATTTGCCAAATTCATGTAGCGGCAAAATTACAATGTAAGTCATGCAAATAGGGATGCAAAGTCAGCGCTGCAATATAAGAGCAGTGCATAGGCCAGTCTATTTGTTCAAGCCTGCAAACCGTAGTTCATCTGTTTGTGGGTTTCTCAAATATCTGTCACTCTTTAATTTTTCTAGTTTGGCAGCCTGTATATTATTGCTTTAGCTGAAATTTTAGTTCAGTTCTAACTACTAGATTCATATATTTCAGCACGCTTTAGAGCTAATCACCAGATTGCCACTTCTAATGTTATTAACAAGAGCACCTATTTAATTATTGATTATCATTATTAGTGCATTGAGGATCGATGTAATTATGTACACAGTTGTGCACAGCCACCAATCAGATTTCAACTTTTAAGTGTTTACCATGCTCAGATTACACAGAGAATTTCATCATTTAAAGTCTAGGTAATTAGGAGTCAGGACATAAACTTCAGTCCAAGGGGTCAGTGTACACTGCCTGTCCAAAAAAAAAGTCACACAGTCTAAAATTTCTTTGGCCCGCCTTTAGCTTTTATTACAGCACGCATTCGCTGTGGCATCATTTCAATAAGCTTATGCAAAGTCACAACATTTATTTCCATCCAGAGTTGCATTCATTTTTCACCAAGATCTTGTAGTGATGACATTAGAGTCTTCTTCAGCACAACCCAAAGATTCTCAATGGGGTTAAGGTTTGGACTCTGTGGTGGCCAATCCATGTGTGAAAATGATGTCTCATGCTCCTTGAACCACTCTTTCACAATTTGAGCCCAAAGAATCCTGACATTGTTATCTTGGAGTATGTCCAATGTGCCATCAGGGAAGGAAAAATCCATTGATGGAAAAAACTGGTCATTCAGTATATTTAGGTAGACAGCTGACCTTATTTTTTGGGCACATTACGTTGCTGAACCTAGACCTGACAAACTGAAGCAACCCCTATAGCTCTTGCTTATTTGCTTAGTTAAATGCAGGTGCAGACTTTTATTTGGATAGGCAGCGTATAAGTGTACTTATTCAGATACCAAAACAAAATCATGCAACTCCAAAAAGAAACAGATTTGCTTCATCTGGTTAGTGAATCGGTGTGCTGGTCTTTAGCGACCAACTGCAGCTGGTGTCTGCAAATAGCTTTTTGCTTTATTAAATGAAACTAAATTATTAACTGTAACAGTATTACATTAGTAGCATAATGTGTACGGGTGATAGAGGCAAACAGACCTAGCTTTCAAACATTGTAATCTCATTAAACCACATTTCCTTTGTGTGTAGCATGCTAGGATACCACATAAACATTATAAATAAACATACACTCTACATTGGGTAGTCATTTCCTATTTCACACCTTTCTCTGCACACGTATTGTATTTAAACTTTACTGCAATTATTTTCTCGTTGTAAAACATCTTCTATATATGCTATTAAAATGACATACTGTAGTTTTTGTTTACTGGCATTCAAAAATTTGGCTTGTTTCCACTATATCTAATAAACATAAACTGTGGTTCCTTATAATAGTGTTTGATCACCTAAGCTGTAAATAACTATCAGAACAAGTACAGTCTGTTGAATGAGCTAATAAAGTATTCTGTAATTAAAGCTGATCCCTGGGTAGGTATAAAAATGACCAATGGATGCAGCTGTTTATTTATTATTACAGGTATTTATATAGCGTTGCCAATTTACACAGCGCTCTACATAGTGCACATTTACATCTGTCCCTGCCCTCAAGGAGCTTACAATCTACCAATGTTATTCACAAAAGGGTGAAGAGTTTGGAGAAGGCAGGAGAAGTGAACAATCTAAGACAACATAGTTGAACTGGAAAGTGAGCTGAATTGGAGAATTTTTCCAAATCAGCTATGTTGGCCTAGATTGTTCTCTTCTCCTGCCTTCTCCAAACTCTTCACCCTTTTATGAATAGCCCTGTAAGGTCTCTATCTCACATGCATACATACAGGGCTGATTTAGACAGGAGCCCATCAACCTACCAGCATGTCTTTGGAGTGTGAGAGGAACAGAGTACCTGGAGGAAACCTGCTTAAGCACAGGGAGAACACGCAAACTCCTGGCAGATGGTGTCCTGACCGAGATTTGAACCAGGGACCCCCAGTGCTGCAAGGCAGAAGTGCTAACCATCAACTAATGTAAGTACTTGCTCCTTGTATTCCCCTGCACAGCAGCACTCAGACATGGACTTATAGAGCAGTACCAGGGACCAACTAGGCATCAGGTTTGCTGCAGTGCACATGAGCTGAAAAGGAACATTTTGACAGAAGGAGACCACAGTAAACAGAGGGATGACCCAAATCACACCATGGGAGCAGTAAGGTGACCAAGCTGTTTTGCTTCGTAGCAGTAAAGAGAAGTCAGGCCACTAACTTGGCTTTGCTGTCTGGTAAGAATTTTTAAATCTTAGGACTGGATGAACATAAATACAAATCCTTGTTATGGGTAAAACAATTCTCATATATGCATTTAAGTTGAATGTTAGCTGTTTGTGTAGAGTTCAGCTTTAAAGCAACTCTGCCATGAGAAAAAAAAATGAGAATATAAATTAGGTCGGCCCATAGATTAATCCCAAGATTAATCCCATACCGGAGGGTGGTGACTCCTATGTTTTTACTCTTGCAGAGCTATGTCAGTTAAAGAATCTTTAAGGTCCAACACCTTATGTGTTGGTTACCTATTGCAAATTGAAATAGCCAATAGGAATCTAGCATCCTATGGTGAAATTTATTTTCTTTTTTTTATTCTGACGAAAGCCAACAGCTCCATGTCAGAAAAAAAAAAAAAGAAAAAGCAGTGTTTCCCTCCTGGGCGTCTGGGAGCGGGAGACTCCCGGAGCGCCCGGGAGAGTTAGGCTGTCTGGAGATCAGTGTCCCTGGTTAGCTGGTAACCAGGGACGCTGATCTCCCTGCAAGTCCAGCTGTCAGAAGCAGGCTGTCGGCCAACCAATGGCCGGCCGCTCGGCCAGCTTCAGCTTTCACCTCGGCTCGGTCGAGCCGAAGCACATGCTTTCGGCTCGACTGAGCAGCTCGGCCGACTATGGGGGCTGTACGGGCTATAGTGAATAGACCATACAGCAGCCCTTCGGTTCTACTGAACCGAAGGGGTCCTGGGGCCGAAGCTAGACAAAGGATCAGCCGAAGCTACGGCTAGATCCTTCGGCTGATTCGTGAATAGACCCCTAAGACTAGTAAAATCTTTTTAACCGAACAAAAATGAATTGGTCTAAAAACTGTAATGTCACATTATGATGACACAACTGAACTAAAAATCAAATGTGCTAGCAATGCTTAGAAGAAATAATAATAATAGATTAATCCAAAAGTATATAAATTACACAATGTTCCAAAACTACATTGTGTATAAAATGTTTTATCTCCATATCTCGAAGGAGACCCCAGGAAATAAGTAGAAGGCCTGGGGCACATGCCCTGGATGCCAGGGTCTAGAAATGCCTCTGCTCACTGCCCTTGTTGCGCATAAAAAATAATGGACCATTATCAAAAGAAGCATTGCATCGTTCACCAGTTCATAAATGAATTGCAAGTATTACTGGTTGCACAACAGAACAAAAAGGAAGTAGGTCAACCCTTTATGGTAAACCTAAAAATAAAGTGGGGGATCAATTTCTGTTAAGACTTTATTGTGGGGAAGTTTATATGGTTTAGAAAGTGAAGATCAGTGAGTCACTGATGATGCCATTAATAGAAGCCCAAAGCTTTAGATTTACAGGAGGAAGAGGCTAAGCTGGCATCGTTCCAACTGTCATTGGGAGAATCTGCCATTCCTAATCCAGATTTAGAATGTTGAGCACTACTGTTGCTGTATAGTTACCACCGCCAAAGGAGGGAATTAAAAGAATCTCTCCAAAGTATGCAGCAACAGTTTTCTAAACTGCAATTGAAAGGCTTTGCAAAGATGGAGTTCTGCTTTAAAGTAGAATACATCCTGCCTGGTTGTAGGTCACACCACAGGGCAATAAGTCAGGCAGACATCTGTGTACAATACCAAGTTGATGGCCAGTAGATATACTATATTTCCTACCTGCTACAGTTTGGTAAGGTATCACTATTAATGAAGAATATTTTCATGCCTACATGTCTGGGAAGTAACCTGCCTAAAAAAAGCTCTGGATATTACTTGCTTACTCCCAGTAACCTAGATAACATGACAATGGGGTGACACTGGATAACATGAATAGACTAACTGTGGTGGCACACGTTGTCCTGTCAAAGAGTAAATATTTGCTATAGTAACACTCAACAAGGGTATGTGATTCTGAGTATGAACTTCATCAGGCCATTAGAAGGGCAATAATGTCATACTCCATGACTGGGAATGGTTTCCCCTGCAAATTAGTAAAAGGCAGCATGTTCAATGTGTGTGTAATGTCACTAAATGGAGTAAACAGTGGGCAGATAGGTATGAGAACTGAATGCCCTATACAAGTGTGGGTAGGAATGCTTTATAATGTTTTCTGAGCTTACTGCACCTGTGAAAGATATCTCAGATTGCTGTAATCCTGGAGAGGCTTATGGACTAAAAAAACAACCTAAAACAGATCTTGCAGGTTCTATCTTTGCACCCTCTTTTCTTAATGGTTCCTGGTGGAGGAGAAGTTGGGCCAATAGTTCTTGCTATGGCCAATACTCTAGCTCCAGTTGAGAATGGAGACTGATGGTACTCAATCTATGGCAATGATATTGTCACTTTTTATGATGCTCAGCTTGCAGAGGTTTGCAGATCCCCAATAGAGGTGCCAAACTCCATTCTCAAGAAGTCATCTCCATTAGTTTTAGCTTGTTGCTCTTTATTTCCACAATAAATTAAATTGGGCTAAACGAAAGGATTAAATTTTCATCACATAACTGAAATCTCTTTTCTGTCATTTTCTGAAAATGGATTTTCCTCATACACAATCCCCTCCACTGTCCAATGATCTTGATCCTTCCATGTATTAAAAGTGAGGAGTTCCAACTTCCTTAATTTTTTTGAAAACAACTATAGCCCACTCATCTAGCTTTTTTTCGTTTCTGTATAGATTAAAATCTGTCATGTATAGACAAAGATCTATCACGTGTGGTTCCTGTATGGCCATTATATCTGAACGAATGGACTAAACTCCAAAGAAAACCATTGGCACCTATACACAACCAGTTAACAAGTCGCAATTTCATATTCCCTTGCAAACTTTAAGATGATTTGGGAAAAGGGTGTTGCTACACAAAGGAGTGCAAATCACCTGGCAGGGCATCAATTTCAAACCTCATACACATGAAGTCAGCACGTGTTTCTGCCACATGAGAAGTTAGTCCCTGCATTAATTGTCAAGCACTGAGTGATTATTTACTTTATTTTGGCCACGTCACTTTAAATCAAATGCAAAGTTATTTGATCCTTGTTGATACTGCAGCATCCACTGAATCTTCATAAAACAAATGAAAGGTTCCTGTATTGTTAGTACTACTTGGGTGGTGTAAGGGTTAAAGGGCATATATAGCCCTTTCAAGCTTTTTTAGATGCGTAAGATCAGTTTGCTGAAAATAATTAATCCTCAATTCTGCATATGTTATTAAAAAAATTCAATGTATCAAAAAAACTTCAATATATAATTTGTAATATTACAGTAAATGTACACAGGGGCAGCCATATTTGCTTTATATGCGCAGGCTCTGCTAACTACTGTGAATGCTACACAGAGGTTGTGCTTTACTGCTATTTCTCACGACACAAGTCAGTAGGGTTGATTTACTACAGGAGTAGTAGAGCATGTTCACTTTGCAAAGTGAATGAGGTGAAGCTGTGCTGATTCAATCATACAATCATGCTCAAGCAAAAAAAAAAACAAAGGGGTCTATTCACGAAGCAGCCGAATTGACAGCAGCAGAGGGCGGGTACAATGCTAGTTTGCTATTGGCTATTGCAAATTGAAATAGCCAATAGGAATCTAGCAATGCATTCCTATGGCCAAATATTCTTTAATTTTTTTTTGCTATTCTGACACGGCTCCGTGTCAGAATAAGAAAAAAAAGAAAAAGCAGTGTTTCTCTCCTTGGGAGCGGGAGACTCCCGGAGCGCCCGGGAGAGTTAGGCTTTTTTTTCTTTCTTTTTTTTGACAACAGCAGAACCGCCAGCCAATAGAAAACTGTTGGGCGGAGCTAGCTGCCATTGCTAGCTCCGCACAATCGTTTTCTATTTTTATTTTTCTACTTTTTTAACTGTTTTTCTGTTCTGCTCGGTCCCACAGAGAGACCGAGCAGAACAGCCGAGCGGCATTCGGCTATTCACTCACTGCTGTTCGGCATCTATGAGAATAGACCGAACAGCAGCAAGTAGCCTGCCAGAGGTTCGGCTCGGGCGATACACTTTCTGCACTTCGGGTCGGCCGAACATGCTGAGCATGTTCCGCCGACCCGAAGCCACCCGATGTACGGCTGATTTCAGCCGATATACGGCTGAAATCAGCCGTACCAGCCTGAAGTGAATAGCCGAACAGTGTTAGTGAATAGACCCCAAACAGTTTTTTTAATTGTCCTTGCACATGATTAGGTATTCTTTGGAAAGTGAATTTTAGCTTCACTTCGTTCACTAAGCCAAGTGAAAATTCTGTATTCCTTTAGTAAATCAACAGAGTCTGCTCATATGTGTTAAGGAATACACTCCCTATGTGGCTGATCTCTTATCCCAACAGTTGTGAAAGTGACACCCAACAGTTGTTAAAGTACCTCAACTATTAGCAAAAATGTTACTTATTTGTGTATCATTCAGCTGTAGATCCTCAAACCATCTCTGAATTGGTCCTGACACTGTCCTTCCTTCTGGAGGGGGGCTACTTTTGTTCCCCATAGTCCCTGTGTGTGTTGTAAAGTAGCCACCGCTCCAAGCTCACTCCTGTGATGGACTACAATCTTATGTTTAGTTTACAAATTTGTATTGAGATTGGAGTCCATCATGGGAGTGAGCTTGGAGCGGTGGCTGCTTTACAACACACACAGGGACCATGGGGAACAAAAGTAGCCCCCCTCCAGAAGGAAGGACAGTGTCAACACCAATTCAGAGATGATTTGAGGATCTACAGCCGAGTGATGCACAGATAAGGTCCAGGAGTGTTAATAGTTAGGGTATTTGAATGCATTTTTAAGATTTAACTCCTGAATGTAGTGTCACTTTAAGAGAGAGAGAATATGTACACTACGCCACTGAGAGCGCCATCTAGTGGCTACTCTACACATTTCTATATTTAATACAATAACATTGAATGGGAAGGTCAGTTGCTAGTAGCAGTCATATTTAAAGGAGAACTATGGGGCCAGTGTTTTTCCCCATAGTTCTCCAAAGGGTAACGGGAGGACACAAACTAGCGTCCTCCCGTTATCCTAAGCTCAGTATACCGCGAGCTACAGCTTGCGGTATACTGAGACGCCGCAGCCGGGACGGATCACGACTCTTTTGACGGGATCCGCCCAGCTGCGTGAGTGACAGCTGGCTCTGCCTATCTAGAGGCAGAGCCAGCTGTACCCGCCCCCTCCCCCGTCCGTTCCACCAGTCAGCGCTGGCAGATCGGATCGGTGAGAGGGGAATGCAGCCCCTCCCCCTGTCACGGCAGAGAGCCGTGACAGGATCGAGAGGTGAGGGAATCCGGTATGTGTTCCCTCACCTCCCGTTCTACTGAGCCGACCTGTGACAGTCTCATTGTCACAGGTCGGCTTAGAACTATGAGATGAGTGGAAATCACTCATGTCATAGTTCTCCTTTAAGTTGATTTGTGCTGTAATTGTAAAATATTTTTCAGTCCTCATTCAGCTGGCTCCCTCAGTTCAAAAGAGTGTTGGGAGGCCATATCACAAAGGGAGGTATTAATCTGAAAGTGATAAAAAAAATAGTACGGCACTAAAAACATAAAACATGTGCTTATTGAAATACAGTAATGCTCCCCTTTAAAGAGTAAGGGCTCGCTCACTACACAATATGCAAAAAGATGCACAGAAAATGCATGAATGTTGACACTAACTCTGCAACGCGTTGCACTGCATTTTAGTGCAGCTTCTGCTGGCAATAGGAGGATGTAATTTAATTTGAAA
>NW_017306984.1:409577-439958 GCF_000935625.1 Nanorana parkeri | reverse complement strand
AGCAAAATTCAAAATTCTAACATTTTCTTTTTTTTATTTATTATTATAATAGGCCTGCTTTATGCAATTCATGGAAATGGAGCCATGTTGCAATGCACCTCTCTCTTCTTCAACTCTTTCTTTTCTCTCTTCTTTTGTTAAAGAAAGGTATACACAGGTGGATTTTCTCACGAACATTCGTACAAAAAATCCCATTGGAGGGTTTAATAATACCATCAGAGACGTCGCAATTTTCATTTGAAATTTAGTTTGATTTTCATTTAACATTTGAGTTTGTAATGAATGCAGTTTTCTGAACAAACACCACATTCACTGTGAGAATTTCATTCAATGGAGAAAACATCTACAACATGCTGCTTCAAATTTTTTCTTAACTGTGGTGAAAATTAATCATCAATTTCACTTTCTGAAATTGATTCAGTTTGTCCAAAATTCTAACCGTGTATATCCTACTCAACGCTTATCTGCTCTCTCACTTCTCTCCGTGCTTCTCTGTTCTCTCTGTCCTCTGTTTTCTTTCCTTGCTCTTTTTTCTCTCTCTCTCTATTCTCTCCCTCACTCTTCTGTTTTCTTTCTCTCTCTCCGCTTTTACTTCTCTCTTCTTTTTCCTTTCTCTCTTATCTCCTCTCTCTTCTCTATCTCTCTTCGCTACTATCTCTTTACTCTCCCCTTTTGCTATCTTTCTCTCCTTGCTTCTTCTTTGTTCTCTCTCTCTCTCTCTCTCCTCCCTTCTTTCCTTTCTCTCTTCGCTCTTTTTTCTCTATCACTTCTCTCCTCTTATTTGTCCTCTTTCTCACATCTCCCCTCTCTTATCTCTCATATCCCCTGTCTGTATTTTCTTTCTCCTTTCTCTAGCTCTCTTCTGCATATTTCCTCTTCTCTTGTCTCGCTCTTCTTTCAGCTCTCTTTTCTCTTCTTTCTGTCTTCTCGCACCTTTTTTATTCTCTCCTCTTTTTCTTCTCTCTCTCACTTCTCTTTTTTTTTCTCTCTCTCTCCTCTTCTTTCTCTCCTTTTTTCTCTCTCGTTCCTGGCACTCCCATAGATTCTGCCTGGTCATACAGGTAGGTGACACATTACTTCAGTGGTCTAGCACAGTATGTGCTGATCTGGCTTACTGCGTGTCTGCAATTCCCTGATCTGATTCCTGTAATGAGCTTCTCCCTGACTGTGACCTCTGCTAACAGGCAGCCCCATCTGCACTCTCTCGCTCTCCTCTCTCTCCCTCTCTCTGTGTATCTCCCTCGCTCTAGTCTTGATTGACAGCTTGTGCAGAAGGGCTGCTGACGTCAGAGCCGGCTCTGGTTGCCAGGGGTAACCTATTTGGCAAGCGAGCTGTGAAGAAGGTAGGAAAAAAAAGCGAGAGAGAGAGAGGCCGGGAAGCCCCGCCCAGGAGACCTCCTGTGGCTCTGACGTCAATGGACGTCAACCCTGAGAACATGATGCCTTGTGCAAGCGGCAGAGCTTTGCACAGAGCCGCTCGCTGGTTTCCTGCACAGCTGCCTCCACTCCTCTGAGCGTGACACTCCGCCAGAGCTGTGATCACACCCGGGCTGTGCGCAGCCCTCCATTGGATTAAACTGACTATTGAAGACAATGCCAGCGCCGGTGTCCGCCAGCTTGTCACGCTGCTGTCAGGGGGGATCACTGCCATGAAGTCTTTCCTATTCTATGTCACGTGAAGAGCGCAGCCTGGTCTCCAACTGGCAGTCTCCTGTGTGTGCACCCTTCCCGGTTAGGGTCAGCCAGGCTGCAGAATGAGAGCCGTGCCAGGCATGGACAGCCCGCTGTGCTAGGGACACGGTGTGCCGGGCTGGGCTCTGGAGGGGGGTGTGATCGTGCCGGTTGATGTCTGTTGCTCTTTGGATCTCACTGCCCTGGGTCCCAGCATGGTCATGGCGGATTGTCAGAGGCATGTACAGAGGGGTCCTGTCCGGGTCGGATTCTATGACATAGAACGCACTTTAGGCAAAGGGAATTTCGCCGTGGTGAAGCTGGCCAGGCACCGAATCACCAAGACAGAGGCAAGTAACAACCCCCCCTCCCCCGGTCTCTGAATACAATGTACTAAGATGCCGTTCCCGGGGAGCTACAGGTGGCACCGGGGGAGCTTCTTTGTCTTGGGAGAGTTCTTGCCTTCTCCCAGCACTTGCATGGACGGAGTCTGTTTGTATGAGCCATATGGAGCTCCAGGCAGTCAACAGCCATGGACCTGTGTCTTCTGTATGGCTGAGATGGGGTACAGGGCTTGCCACATACAGGGCACTGCCTGGAGAGGTGCCATCTGTCCCCGAGGAGCAGAGCATGCTTCTCTAGGCTTGTCCCTGGTTTTCAGTCATAACCTGTGATATCATACATGCCAGTATTGATTGCATAGGTGCCATTTATCTCTGAATTACAGGGACAGTCCAAGCTGTTCCCTGGAAATGTCTCCAAATTTTACCAATAACCAATAGTATCATACATGCCGGTATTGATTGCATAGGTGCCATTTATCTCTGAATTCCAGGGGTAGTCCAAGGCTGGTCGAAATAAGGGATAGATGGCACCTATGCAATCAATACTGGCATGTATGATACTATTGGTTATTACTGAGCATTGGAGATGTTTCCAGGAACAAGCCTTGGACTATTTCAGAGAATAAGAGATAAAAGGCATGTATGATACTATTGGTTATTGGTGAAATTTGGAGACATTTCCAGGATATTCCAAGGCTTGTCCCTGGAAACGTCTCCAATGCTCAGTAATAACCAATAGTATCATACATGCCAGTACTGGTTGCATAGGTGCCATCTATCTCTTATTTCCAGGGATAGTCCAAGGACTGCCCCTGGAAATGACTCAAAATTTCACCAATAACCAATAGTATCATACATGCCGGTATTGATTGCATAGGTGCCATCTATGTCTTATTCTCTGAAATAGTCCAAGGCTTGTCCCTGGAAACATCTCCAGTGCTCAGTAATAACCAATAGTATAATACATGATGGTATTGATTGCATAGGTGCCATCTATGTCTTATTCTCTGAAATAGTCCAAGGCTTGTCCCTGGAAACATCTCCAGTGCTCAGTAATAGCCAATAGTATAATACATGATGGTATTGAGTGCATAGGTGCCATCTATCTCTTATTTCCAGGGATAGTCCAAGAATTGCCCCTGGAAATGACTCCAAATTTCACCAATTAACAATATTATCAGACATACCAGCATTGGTCGCATAAATGCCATGTATATCTTCTTCTCTGAAATAATACAAGGCTTGTCCTTGGAAACATCTCCAGTTTTCAGTAACAAACAATAGTAGCATAATGTCAGTACTGATTGCATAGGTGTCCTCTGTCACTGATTTTTGAGAGGAATTCAAGGCTTGTCCCTGGAAATGTCTCTGTTTCAGTAATAACCAATATTATAAATGTTACTAATTATTACATAGGTGGCAGCTATCTGTAAGTCTTAGACCGCCCCTAGGAACATCTCCAATGTTCAGTTAAAACCAATACCATCATAAATGCCAGTATTGATTGCATAGGCGGCATCTATCTCTGATTTCCTGGAATAGTCCAAGGCTTGTCCCTGGAAATGTTTCAGTAACAACCAATAATATTGTAAATGTCACTAATTATTGCATAGGTGCCATCAGTCTCTGATTTTCTCAAATAGTCTAATACTTGTCCCTGGAAACATCTCCAATGTTCAGTAATAATAAATAGCACCATAAATGCCGGTAATGATTGCATAGGTGCCATCTAGCACATAGTTTCTGAAATGGTCCAATACTTGTCCCTGGAAATGTCTCCAATGCTCAGTATTAACCAATTGTATCATAAATGCCAGTACTGATTGCATAGGCACCGTCTATCTCTGATTTTCTGAAATAGTCCAAGGCTTGTCCCTGGAAATGTTTCAGTAACAACCAATAATATTGTAAAAGTCACGGTTTATTGCATAGGTGCCATCTGTATCTGATTTTGTGACATAGTCCAAGCCTTGTTCTTGGAAGCATCTCCAATTTTCAGTAATAACAAATAGTGTCCAAATGCCAGTATTGATTGCATAGGTGCCTTTCATTTCTTTAGACACTCCAAGGCTTGTCCCTAGAAGTGTCTCCAAATTTCAGTAATACTCAATAGTATCATGATCGAATGTTTCATATCTAGCCCTCATTTTCTGACATAGTCCAAAGCTTGTCCTTGGAAATATTTCCAATGTACAGTAATAACCAGTATTATCATAACTTGGTTGCACAAACGCCATCTGTCATTGATTTCCGGGGATACACCAAGTCTGTCCTTAGAAATGTCTCCAGTTGTCATTAGTAATGAGTATTATCACACATGTTAGTATGTATTGCATAGCTGCCATCTGCCTCTGATTTCCAGAGACAGTTCTGGTTTGACCCTGGAAATGTTCCTAGTTTTTAATAAATACCAACCGCATGATAAGGCGCCTCTTTGTTCATTTCATTTGGAATACACCCCAGCCAGGTATGGACGGTCCTGGCTCAGGTCTCCTTTATATACCCAAATCTGCTGTGAGTCCTTGTGTACCCTCTGTGGCCTTCAGAGCCAGTCTGAATATATGATAACTGACACCCCAGACATATATCACTTACTGAAGACAAGTATTATATTCCTAAATCGCACCCCATCCCCCGTCCCCCGCTGCCCAGTGTCATTATCACTGCCCCTGTCACTTTGCTGAACACCTCTATCAGCATGAAGATGTGAAGTAAAATACAACTAAAGCATGTAAAATACCAATCAGATCTCCTACACTGAACACTCATTCCATGCATCATCACTATAAAATATTATACACTATTAGGGGGTCTGTACATTTTTTGGGGTGGTGACAGTGGACATCAGGTGTATTGGAAATATACCCACTTCCCAGTATGTAACCCCCCTGCAGGGCTCTACTCATAGCCCTATGAGTAGAGCCCTGCAGGGGGTTTACATACCCATCACCACTTTCCCAGTCTCATTGAAGTGCAGCAGGTGCCTATACCATTCAGTGGGACTCCATTTAAAAACTGCTTGGGATTTACGTATAGCAGATGGGCAGTAAAGTGTCCCTGGAAACTATTTTAAAATGTTGGCAGCTGCAACTTAACTACTATTGTGCGCTACAACTGGCATTTAGCCATGTGCTACTGGTCGGAACAGCTGACTGGTACTTTATACCCTTATCTCCTCCATGCTATAATCCAAACATGCGTATTTTGTCACCGATACATCCATCGCGTTTGCATAGTAGATGGTTTAGTAGGTATGGGATCACAAATCCTATTGTCACTTGATGCCATTGACTGCGGATGGGTAATAGTAGCTGCCCATCACACAACACCTTTATAGTGCTACACGCATGATGTCTGGCACAGTCACATAGGGCCCGATGTGTGAAAGTGTGCTGAAAATAAACATTTCCAAGGGCGACTCGCTTGTTTTTTTTTTGACTGTTGGACTGGAAGCTGAAAGACACGTCGGGAAAAAGAAAAATGTTAGCTTTTGTGCACTTTTTTGATACATCAGGCCCATTGTCATGTTCTAGTAGGTTTTATTGTGCATTTATTTACACAGCAAAAATCCTGAGCATGTGTCACTCAAACACAAAGGATGTACAATATGTGCAATTTACTTAAAACTGGTGACATCTTTGTCGCAGGAAGCATGTGCCTGAGGCCACCATGATGTCATCATGTGACCTTATGATTCTAGGTCACATTGGCGTCCAGCATTCCACTTATACTTTAATTATTATTATTATTGTTATTATTATACAGGATTTATATAACCCCAGCAATTTGCGCAGCGCTTTACAATAGAAGGAAGACATGACAATTACAATACAATTCAAGACAAGATGGAAAGGAGGACCAGCCCGTGAGGGCTTACAATCTAATAGGATAAACATAATAAACTTTACTTTAATAAACATAAAAGACCCGGCCTAGGTGTGCGTTTTTGTCAATTACCTACCAGGTGACTGTATGGTGCTGCTTATGCTTTTGCAAGTTGCATGAAATGTATCATCAAATGATTAAAAGGCCTGCGTCTTTAATGTTCGCCTGTTTCTAAGTTCCCTTTGTAAGTGTGAATTCGGATTTCTCTGTGACCTTGCAAGGAGAACAAAACTCGGAAGCCTTTCGAATTTGAAATGTACTCATGCACATTACGCCTGGAAAGGAGCTGAGCCAATATTCAAGCTGTCAAATCACTAATAAGTGATGACATCACGGTGGCCTCAGGCACTTCATGCTTCCTGCGACAAAGATGTCACCAATTTGAAGTAAATTGTACATATTGTACATCCGTTGTGTTTGAGTGACACATGCTCAGTATTTTTGCTGTGAACTTTAACTTTATGCTACCGTAGTAGATGAGTCAGTTCTGGGCTTTGGAGGGATGAGGATAAAGGAAATAATAATTATAATATGCAAAATTGCAACACCGGACTCCGTGTTTCCAAAACACAATGATGTAGCATTCCTTTGAGACAGTGTTTTGCTTTTTTTATTTTTGTGTTTGGCTTTCTTGCAGATGTTTATATTTCAGTAATATATTCATCATGTTGCAAGGTTTATGGGTGTTTATTACTTTGCTTTCTTTACTATTTATTTTTTACAAACTTTTGCACTGTTTATCGGAAGGTGCAACTTTATTTGCTATTGAAAAGCCAGAATTTCTTTTAGCTGCACCTGTCAGTGTCCCCCAATACTATACACTTGTGTGTAGAAGCCTGCAGACTATTTATACATTAGTTACTTATTATTATACAGGATTTATATAGCGCCAACAGATTGCGCAGCGCTTTACAATATAAGGAAGACATTACAATCGCAATACAATTAAAGACAAGATGGTAAGGAGGGCCCTGCCCGTGAGGGCTTCCAATCTAAAAGGGAGGGGCAAGTGATATATGAGGAGGTAACTGTGCGGGGATGATACTTAATTAAAAAACAATTAATGGGTTTTATATAGTCATAATATGCTTTTTTTACATACAGGATACGGTTTAGTCCTTTAGAAAAGTGAAGGTTTTTTCTTCTCATGATATCAGCACTTCTCTAAAACATGATCAGCGCCGATATCATACTAAAGCCATTTTAACCAGTGACAACCACAATGGGAAACCACCACATTAATTTCCTGTTGGGACAAAGTGTGGCTCTGTGCAAATGCTCAGACTGAACCCAGTATTTAGGTCATATCTACGTATTTTTTTATTTTTTTTTTACCAGTATTTTATTTCTCTACTGATTGTTATTCATGATCTTTATCCATCTAAACTTCATAAAATAAAAAGTTGTAAATCTGTTCATTTTATGTGTATTGGCGTTATTATTTTTGCCTTTTTAAAATACTAGTAAAAGGGGGTTTGTTATTTGAGAGGTTGACATGTAGAAAAGGGTTACTTGTTATTAGGGTTGGTGTAGTATACTTACTTTGCAGAGTAAGCTTTTACTTAGCTTAGTGAATGAGGTGAAGCTAAGTAAAGATTTATCCAATCATATGCAAGGAAATCTTTTTAAAAATCTGAATTTTTGCATGGAGGTATTTGGATTGGATTGGATTACAATCAACACAGCTTTAGCTAATTTACTAAGATAAGTGAAACTTCAGTTTGTAAAGTGAACAAGATCTACTCCTTTAGTTAATCAATCCCAAAATGTCTGATCTCTACACCTGTCTAGTAAGTTAAAATGGCAATAGTATTGCAGTATTGTGCCCACTCTCCTACCAAGGTTGTATATAAGATATATTCTTCTGTAGCATGACAGCGCCCTTTGGCTCCAAGAACATGGTGGTTCTTCACCTGATCACTTGTCTCTCTGGTAATCCTGTCTTCTCTCCTACAAAAGGGGAATGTAAGTGTATCCTTTAAAATGTCATTGTCTTTTGGCTCCACAAACATGGCGGTCTAGCTTTGCATGAAACACTGTTCAAAGGTGTGCTGTCATGCTGATGCAAAACAACTGCATTTGCTCTGTGGGACAAGAGAATGGATGAGGTTGAGGAACATTTTAAAGTCATATCACTCTTATGGTATAGGAGTCACCTATGACAAAGTATGTGGTATGAGAGGAGACTGGTTTGGCTGGAAGTAATGTAAGCCCTTGCGTAGTCTGGGTGATGCATAGGCTTCAGGAAATGGCAACTCCAGTAAAAAGGCATTCTTCACTGGCATGTTCTTGTTTTCATTTATGACATTTTGCATTGGTAGATGTGGAATATTAGGCCGAATTCACACCTGTGCAATTTAATGCACATTGCCCAATGTGTGTTAACACACAACAGGATAATGCCATTGTTTACTATGGGGCCCATTCACATTTGTGCGCTGTGTGAAAAAAATAGTACAGGTGCATTTTTGGTGTGGCAACCCATGGTTTTGGCCCACTACGCTTATATAGCAGCGAAGGAAAACATATGTAATATACATTGTAGCACATTTCTGTGCATTACAACAAGACCCTCATCTTAGCAACCTCTACTTTATCCAGGCTAAAGGTCTAGGAAGCAGGTGGGATTGCAGTTCGGGTAAGTATATCTCTGTATGGCTCTAGGATTTTATTTGCCCGGAGTTCTTCTTTACATTTTTGTTTCAGGAAGAGCTATACATGGAGATCTGAAAAGGTCACTGGATACATCACCTGTCACCTTTCAGACCCGTTAACTCTTAGTAATTCTTCTTTTTTTGCCCAAGCAACTTCTTCAAAGATATTCCACAGTTTCAATGAACATGTATGCTTGGCTTACACTGCAGACATTGAGCATGGTGAGAGTACATAAGATGATTACAAATTATTTTACACTACAGTCTGTAGTGCACTGAGGAGCACTGAAGACTGAGTATTGCACTGAGTTACCAATGAAAGCAGAACGTTTTCGAGTTAAAGTGGTGGAATTGGAAGTTTCATTAGATATAGAATTGAAGCATGTTGCGTATCTTTGTCAGACATTGATACAAGTGTCTTCCTTACAAAACAGCAGTAGAGCTGTCACCTAGCAGGGCTGTGACGTAATATATGATTGTTGCCTTAGCTTACGCAGCCTGGCAGAATGACTGCCTGAAGGCAGTTCATTGTATGGCCTCCCCAAAGTATCTTGCCTGTCCTGCTGTGACGTAGATGGGTTCAGAAGCCAATGCTTCTGCATTCAGAGTACTTCTATTTCTTCCAGTTCCTGCTCTGTTTACATGGGCAGGATTTCTGATGGAAGGGACTGAAGAGCATTGGAACACAGGAGTGTAGCCAGCATTTTTATTGCCACATTTTGACAGACCTTCTATCTCACTGCTGATGAGGGGAGGCTGCTGGCTGAAGGGATGTTCACAAGTAGACAGCTTCAAATATGGCTTAAAGACTTCATGTTAGGTTTCTTTTCAAATGTTCAGGACACAATTCCCCCTTCTGACACCGACAACTTGATACAATTCCCTCCACTGACACTGACAACTGGGCACAATTCCCCCTACTGACACCGACAACTGGACACAATTCCCCCCACTGACACCGACAACTGGGTACAATTCCCCTCCACTGACACAGACAACTGGGTACTATTCCCCTCCACTGACACAGACAACTGGGCACAATTCCCCCCACTGACACCGACAACTGGACACAATTCCCCCTACTGACACCGACAACTGGACACAAATGATGGAGCTTTATTCCTCCCACTAATATGAACAATGGGGCATGAGTTCACACGCTGACACCAGCAATGGGCACGATTCCTCCCAATGAAACCATTGATAGGGCACTATTTCTCCAACTGACACCAGCGATGGGGCATTACTCCTCTTCCATTGACTACAGGTGCTAGGTCATTTATTGCTCCCATTGAGGCTGGGACATTGTTTATTCCCACTGATGCCAGGGCATTTTCTACTCACACTGACCACAGTCTGCCCCCCCCCCCACATTCTTAAGATCAGTGAACTGGTACTTTATTTAGAAAGTTTGGGGACACCTGGCATAGCCTATACTAACACTGAAGAAGAGAAGGTGCTGAGTTTCAGAAATGTATTCAGTGGTAAAGGTCTATCTGAGTTTGACCAGCTTGGCCCAATGAGGATTTCAGGATTTATTATACAGATGATGTGGGAATTCTAGGCAGAAGTGGTTGATGTACTGTATATACTGCCTCTTTAAGATGAAATACAAATTTCTTGTTTTTACATTAAGATCAGGGTTTTATTTAATATCTTAGTGAAGTGTCTCCTTGGTTACAGTCTTGTGTTAGTCGGTGGCATTTGGCTCGAATGGGATTCTAGCACTTTTTGCCTTTTTGAAGTATCAAATGTTTTCAAGTATATTTAATTGAACTTCAAAGAGTTTATAATCTCAGCTCCACATTGTAAGGCAAGCCTGGTGGTTTAGATGATCATTATGCAGGTGTCTAAAGGTGCCCATAGACAAGAGATGATTTCACTGAATTGAATAGGGTTGGATCAGGTTGATCTTATGGCCTGACCTGTCTTGGTGAAGAATCAGTTGTCTGAATGAATTTCACAGCCAGTTGCTATATATTTGCCCCTGAAATGCGTCAAGAGCTGGAGGTGTCTGCTCAGTAGCTAAGCATGTACATCACATTCACATGTAGCCCCAGTTTTATACTACCTATAGGCATTAGATGGTGATGGGAGGAGGTGACTGCCGCATGACCAATCTGTACAACATAAACTGGATAATAGATTTTTGCATGTATATAAGGTTTGGATACACGCAGGGCCTGTGAGGATATTCAGAGCTGATTTGGTGCCAGTGTAGAGTGGTACATGCATAGATTTGATTTGATCCAGATATTTTAAAAACTTACCCTTGTAGTGCGGCTGCCTCTGCATTGTAAGGTTAACTGCTTGTTTTGTCTAAAGGAGTCCAATAAAGCAGATACACTCACCTGATTCTCGGTCCTGCCAGGCTGCCACCCTGGTCCTCACAGCATCTTCTATCTCTGGCAATCTAAGGACCACTTATGCCATCACATCTAATGTAGGTCCATTGAATAGGTCAGAGATCGTTTGGTGCCAGTGAAGCGTTGCACATTTGTAGATTTGGTTAATGAATAACTCCGGGAATTAAAAAAATGGGGCTACCCCTGCATTGCAAGGGTTAACTGCTAATTTTGTCTAGGAGAGTGAAATAAAGGAGATATACTCACCTGATTCTCGGTCCTGCCAGGCTGCCACACTGGTCCTCACAGGATCTTCTACCTCGGGCAGTCTAAGGACTGCTGATGTCATCACATCTAATGCAGGTTAATTGAGTTGCATTAGATGTGAGGATGCCGAGAGTTTTGATGAGAATCAGTTATGTATATCTTCTTTATTTGACTCCCTGAGACAAAACGAGCCGCTAACCCTCGCAGTGCCCCACTGATAGGGTACGTTTCTAAAATTCCTGGAGTTCTTCTTTAAATATTTTCTGATGTTTCTTCGTTCTCTATTCCAGTGGTTGAACTTTACTACTCCTTCTCACAATTCTCAGTATAACATTATCTAAAGATTTATTATCTCAGCAGCTTAGAAGGGGAGCTGAGTGATTTCTAATTGAGCATTTGCTTCCTCTAGCAGCTAATCTACAAATCTCTACTTCTATTTAATTAAAAACAAAATGTGAACGTGACATCAAAAATGACTTGGCGGTAAACGCCTCAGGAATAAATACGCTATGCTTTCCCTTTAAACTTCTAGCTGTGACGAGAAGTAAAATGGCAGAGGAACTTTTCATTGACTTTACCTAATCTGTCTAGAAATAAGCGAGCTGCTCTCCTCTCTGATTGTCGGCCCTCGGCGTCAGCTTTCCCACACTTCTTGAATAGCAGCTGAGGAACATGTGCAATTTCGAGTGAAATGTTCATTTATCAAAGTCTCTGGAATTAAAGTTTTTTTCAGATGATTGTCACGAGAAAACTAGACCTGACCCGGAATTTTCCAACCGTTTTCCAAGGGGCGCACACACTTGAATGACATCGTAGTCAGCAAGCCGTGTATGGGGTGCTGTCAATGCTGGGTAGACAGTGACACTGATCGGATTTTGACCGATTCAGCGAGAATCGTCTGAAATTCAATCCGTGGATGGCCCTAGCTCCTCATGAGATCGACTTTTATTGAAGGGACATGTTGGAAAATGGTTGGCCATACAGTGCTTGCGGCCAATCATCTCCGGTGCCGCTGTTAGAATACAATGTAAGCATCGGGAGATTGGTTCATACACTTTGTTAGTGTGGATGGAGGAATCTGCCAGATTTTTTTTCCTTCAGCCTCGCAGGCTAATAAAGAAAAATCTATCCGTGTGTACCTGGTGTTAGATCTGGATTTGTCATTAAAATTATGTTGCTGCCATAACTTCAATAAGGAACAATATTAGAAACTATAACACAGATTGTAGGAAAGCAATCTACAAATATTTCTCATTGTCTGTTCTGCATCTATTCTGCATATTGATAAACTTGATCAGGAATGTATATATAAACCCTGATCATGAACTCTTCTTTGCTCCCATTGGTCTGTTATGTATACTAGTGGTGCACCGATACCGTTTTTTGGTATCGAGTACGAGTACCGATATTAGCCGGGAAGCCTTCTCCATGTTCCCTCATTACCAGGTGATGAGGAAGCATGGAGCCAGCTTTCTGACCAATCAGGAAGTCAGGGGGTGGGTAATGACTCGCCTCCCAGCTTCCTGATTGGTCGGGAAGCCGGCTCCATGCTACCACGTCACCAGGTAACAAGCAAGCACGGAGCCGGCTTTCTGTTCAATCAGGAAGCCGGGGGGTGGGTAATGGCCAACTTCCCAACAATCAGGAAGCTAGGCGGGGAGTCATTACACGCTGCCCGGCATCCTGATTGGCCGGGAAGCTGGCTCCATGCTTTTTGGTCACCAAGTGACGAGAGAGCATGATGCCGGTGGACGAGTCATTACACGCCGCCCGGCTTCATGATTGGCCGGGAAGCTGGCTCCATGCTTCCTCGTCACCAGGGGACGCTGAACTGTCATTACAATGAGAGCTCATCAGAGCCAGCTTTGATATCACGGCTGGCTCCTCTGAGCTCTCATTGTAATGGCAGTCCAGTGTCCCCTGGTAACCAGAGAACGCTTATCTGTCATTGCAAGTGTCCGAAGCCAGCCGTGAGGCCCAGCTGCCAGTAGCAGGCTTTCTTCCGGCCCGTTCGGCACGCTTCGGCTTTCACCTCAGCTCAGTCGAGCTGAAGCATACTGTATGCCTTCGGCTCGGCCAACTTCGGGAGCTGTACGGACTATAGTGAATAGCCCATACAGCAGCCCTTCGAGTCTACTGAACCGAAGGGCTCAGGCAGCCGTAGCTAGCTGAAGGATCAGCCGAAGGATCACCCGAAGCTACGGCTGATCCTTCGGCTAGCTCTGTGTATAACCCCCTAAGTTTTTTAAACATGGAGAAGCAGCATCCATTGTAAGTGATTTCATCTGCATCTTTGAAAAAAGGACTTCCTGTAAAAACAGCCTGTATTTATTTTTCATTGTATGTAACATTGCTGTGCAACTTTATATACTATGTTAGGCTAAAGGAAACAAAAGTCACAGTTTGCATTATTTTGCTGAGGAATTACTGGACAGGAAGTCAGCTATATCAAATATTGTTCCCCACAGTACCAATGTTTTTTTTTTTATTTATTCCGTTACATTTCTGTATATTCAGTATGTTGTAATTTGGGCTTTTTTTAGATGCTTTGTGAACGGGCCCTCAGCCTTGCAGTGGAGGATAAATAGTACAAAGTTTTAATGCACAGTATAATGTGAAGGTATGAGGTCCTATATATCATATAAATAAAAGGTTTGTAAAAATATATTTTATTTATATATAAAATATGTGTCTTATTAAAAGACATCACTGTGGCTGGTCGCGGATGCATGTTTATATGAACTGGAATATAAATGTGGATTCCTCAGATGAAAGGCGTTGTTGTGAGTATGGGGTTAAGTTCTCAGTGTTGGGCAATATACGATCTTTGGTACCCCGGCTACATCCTTCATACCAGTCATAACTGTCTTTCCCTCTGACGTACTAAACAAATGCCTGAGAGACAGCGGCATTACATTACAGCCAGTTGCTGCTACCATAGGACATTTCTCATTGTTCATTTGTTTCAGCTTCCCTTAAAAGACAATAGGAGACATTTAGAAAATAGAAGATGACTTGTCAGATTGTGTGCAGTGTCCTGGGTCAGGTGAACTATAAGCCCATAGACACCTTAGAAACCAAAGCTGGCTATATACTGCTAGAAGTTCCTTCCAAATCTTTTGTCAGAGCATTTGATATTGTCACCTTCAAGTCAATTTAACAAATGTTGTTTAAGGCCCCGTTCACGTATAGCGAATTGTCGCGCGATTTCCGCAGCGATATCGCGCATTTTTGCCGCGCGATATCGCGAGAAGCCGCCGGCCAATGCTATTCAATGGAGCTGTCTTAACTCCATGTTGCGGTCGCAAGTCGCTTCAACCGGACCCTTTTTTCGGCGGATTTTGCGCGATTTTGCTTTTTTTCTATGGAGCCCGACGGAGAAGGTCGCGCTACCGTCGCTGGATCGTCGCCCCGAAAGTCGCGCTATCCCGGCCGCTGCAAAGGTATGTCGCTATATGTGAACGGGGTCTAAAAGTTGTTAAAATATTTTATCCAGAGCGTCTACTTGAATGGAATCCCAGACGTATTAAACAGGTTGCTTTTGTGCCTAGGGCATGCACATTACAATATGTATGATTTTCCCCAAATGAAAATCATACTCACAATTAGAATATATATAATGTTAAGATAAGAAACCAGAAAAAATGTCCTTGCTTTTTCCTTAGAAAAAAAAACAATGATTAGACCCCACTAAACATTAGCAAATGGAACATATATCCAAAAAATGTTTGATGTAAATTCTACTGGTGTATGGCCAGCTGAAGGTTTTGCTAGAGAATACTAATTATTATTGTTATATATATATATTATTAAAAAATAACAACAGGATATTGATTAAAATAAACAAATAGCTTTTGGTATTACCAGATTTAGAACATTTTTTTTAGCTAGTTTTCCGAGCAGGAAGGCAGCTAACAATAGAGTGAATAGCTCTCAGGGCTTGACAGCTGCACTAGCTATATGTTCACTACACTACTGAGCAGCTCTTGTCATGCCGTCCTCACCCTGGGTAGAGCTATCCAGCAGTCCTCGCCTTAGGTAGAGCTGCCGATTATTCCCGCATCTGCCTAGAGGGAGGACGACTGGATGTATGAGCTCTGCCTGGGATAGAATGTGCATAAGCCTGAGCTTTGCAGCGGTGATCCAGTGATCACAATTGCAAAGCTTTCCTGGCTTGAATGCAAATATTAAAGAAATACTTTTTTATATATATTATTAATTATGCATTTCTTTAATTTTTGCAAAAGGTGAACTTATCCTTTAAGGTTATCTAGAATGCATCAATAAAAAGGTCAATGCTCAGGCGCAGTTGTGTCTCCTTTACACAGTTCCTTTGTTTCATGTAGGAGATTAAACGTGATTGGCTGCTAGTGGCCAGTGTTATAAGAGTGCTGCAGTTTTTGTATATCGGTCCCAATGTTTTCTGGTGCGGGCCTATGTGAGATATTAAAAGGCATTATTAGAACAAGTTAGGCATTGAAATCAAACTCATGTGTAGCAGCAACACAGTTTTTTGGGTGGTTGCTGTGTCTCAATTATTGGTCTGTAGGCCAGGGAACGTACAAGTGTCTGTTTATTGATTACAGCCACTTCTCTGGCCTACACAGTATGCTTGTATCCACACAGAAGCACAGAGCTGTACTTGTATCCTGAGTGCTGTAATTCTGAAAAGTACTTGGAAACAGGGAAAGGGAATCTATGAAATATTGTCATTAGTATTCATAATTACCTTTCCTAACCCTCACAGAATGGAAGTGGTCTCATAACACATAGTCAGTTCTTCATTAGAACTTCCACCTGTAACAAAGATGTAGGTTCTGTTTACATTGAAGTGTATTTACACTTTTCATCCAAATTAGGTAACATCTACTTTATATTTGTTCCCATTCACCTTGCTTAACTTAAAAACAATATTTAAAAATTGCTGCTTTAATTTAATTGCTCTTTTTGGAAAAAAAATGTTTTTTTTTCCTGCTATTTAATGGTAAAGAGGGAGCTGCGACGTTAAAGGAGAACTATGGGGTCAGTGCTTTTCCCCATAGTTTTCCTAAGGGTCACGGGAGGACACAAACTACCGTCCTCCCGTGACCCAAAGCTCAGTATACCGCAAGCTACAGCTCACGGTATACTAAGACCGCCGCAGCTGGGACAAATCCCGACATTACTGTCTGGATCCACCCAGCTGCGTGAGTGACAGCTGGCTCTGCATATCTAGAGGCAGAGCAAGCTGTACCCGCCCCCTCCTCCGTCCGTTCTGCCAGAATCCCTGCAGGGAGCCGTGAGTGACAGTCACGGCTCTCTGCAGGGACAGGATCGAGAAGTGAGCGAGCATCGGTATGTGTTCGCTCACTTCCCGATCTATTGAGCCAACGTGTGACAGTTTCATTGTCACACCTAGTTCTCCTTTAATGATTACCATAATTAACTCAGATCTGTGCTGGCAGATCTCACTATCAGTTGTAAACTGACCTAACAAAGGTCTCTGGGCTTTGGATTCGGCATTATATGTTGATGGGATGAAACTGAGACTGTCCTCACCTTGTTTCTTAATTTTCACTTTTAAATTGTTCAGAAAAAGCTGGCCAAAAGCTTGCTCTGAAGAAACAACTAGAAAGGTGAAAAATATTTTAAAATACTCTAAGTTGTTGTTATAAAATAGTGTTTTTTATTTAATAAAAATAAATACAAATAATATATTAAATGTTTATAAAAAATAAATCAAAATAAAATATTTTTACAAAAAATTTGAAAAGGTTAGAAAAAAAAACATTTTCGGTTTCAGTCTCACATTTTCTTTCGTTTCGGTTTTGAAATTTTCATTTTGGCGCACCTCTAAGTTTTTGGTATGGGAACACATAAGATATAGTGGTGTTTTCTCGAACGTGACTGCAAAAGTGGAAATACTCATTCAGGGCAAAACAAAAGGTTCAGTATAATTCCAACCCTATGAACTATGTATGCTTGCCATACTATCCCCCACCCCATGCTGCTCCATTTCCCTGCTGAGAGTTAGTCCTGAGTAAATCAATTGAGGAGTTTGAGCATATGCTGGGTCTAAGGACTCTATCACCAGCTTCATGTTAGAGCCACCATCAGCATTGTCATGTGGGAGCAAGGGAAGTAGGCCACATGCTCCCTATACCTGGAAGTACCAAGTATTGCTCCTTGAGGTCTGTAGTGCAGGGAAGATGTATATATGTTGCTGTTAAGATGAACCTGTTGTTTTTCCCTAAACCACAGGTTTTGGAAACCAGGGAGCAGTTGAATCTTCAATGATGAGGTTGTCTTTGGCTACCAGACCTCAACACACAACACCCATTGCTCATTTTGTTTGGCAATCTATTTGTTTCTTGATATAAGAATTGTTATCAAGTAGCCCTCAATGCACATAATTGTAGGACTCTAGGATGCCTGCCTAGGCGGCTATCAGTGGCAATAAAAATTGTTCAGCGGGCAGATCAATCAAGAATATTCATCTGTCATCTGCTGTTTATGACCTGCTCAAGGGCCACCCATATATTCTCATTGTGGTCAGATAAGAATTGGGTACTGTGTCACATTTGCGGTATGTAATTCTGTAAAATGCAATAATAGCATTTCTGTACTGAAACAAATGATGAAACAGTTTTTTATCATGTACAAAGAATTCTTACTGAGGCATGTTGCTTGCTTGTTTCACCTTGAATTTCTGGTACATGTAAATACTGGCTCCGTTTTGCCTTGGTAGTCATGCTTTTAGCACAGTGTAACCTTGATCCATGTTAAATGCATGTGTATTCAGCAGGGGAATGTTATTTGGGAACAATAAATGGAGCAGGAATAAACGAAATCTCCGTCGTTATCTGAAAAGATAGCGGGTTTTGTTGATTTCCAGAACAGAACCATTGAGTCTTACAGATCAGCAGCTCTTGCACTTTATAGAAGCCTCTTATCAAGGTTTTTCTATGCTTCCAACTTATCTTTGTGATAGGAGAACACCATGTTCTTTGTGAATGAGAAGCTGAATGAGAGGAGGGTGAACCATTTCTAGGTTACCGAAGCATTCGGGGCATCCTAAGGATAAGATAATTATGAATGACTTTTCTTTGCTGCAGACTTACTGGTACACTGTGACTGCCGGTGCTCGAGATGTTAAATAGCCTGGAAAAAGTACTTGTATGTGATATATAAGAATCCAGGAGCAAACGTCAGTATGGATATATAACAATATAGTTCCAACCAAAACTTTTTTTAAGCCATCGTTCAAATCTCAGAAAGGGATTTATTACTGAGTCCACTCAGGAGGTTTTCCCACGCTTCCTGTCCGAGTGACACTGTTGTCACCTTGACATAAAGTGGGGGGGGGGAGGGGGATCTCTATTAAGGACACTATGGGGTTCTAAGCCTTTCTTTACTCTACGTTATTATAAAATAGTGTTTTTATTGTGCTCGTCTCCCATGTTTTTTTTCCTCACTCCAAGTGACACGTTTTCTCTAAAAGGGAGGAATAGAAAACTTTTATTTACTAAAGTACATTTTACATTGTAACTATTATTAAAGAAGTACAAAATCTGTACTAAAGAAAAAAGGGAACAGGCTGGGTAAATAGTAATAATAGATTATTTTATTTTTCCTGTGGAGAGATTTTTTTAGTGCTTCCTTTCCGAAGCTTAACATAGAGTTGGCTAAAACATCCCTATGTTGCAATCCAGGCAAGAGAGTGCAGATATCTAATTTTTTGTCATAGTAAGAGATCTGACAGAAATACTTTTCGAGTACCAGTGCCGATACTTGGCATTTTCATGAGAACTACCAGGGTTGCAGCTGGGACCTGACTCTGGCGCTCCACCACTGTCCTGAAATCATTAGTCTGTATTGTGTTAGAAAAACTGTCACATGACAATAAACAAAAATGTATCAGTACTTGTATCTCTGAGTACTTGGACAAGTATCAGTACTTGTACTTGCAAAAATGGTATTGGTGCATCCCTTTATTCATAAAAACTAAATCATACATTAAAACAGGAATGTACAAATCCCAGGAGTTCTGTATGCTCCTTACAAATGACAGCTGCCTCCTAACTTTTGAATTTTTCTCTAGTCTAGTCTTGGAGCTCGAAAAGTATCTGTACTTGTACTTGTACTGGTACCGAGTACAGTACTTGGTATGGGTGCATCCCTAGACAGAATACTGCCCAACATAACACAACGTTGCTCTGGCATTGGAGTTCATTTCTATTTTACGTTGTTAAGCATTAACTGATTTCCTTGGACATCAGACAGAGAAATAACATACGACTGTCATAATACTCAGGGCACCTGGAGAGTGCTGTTGGAAAAAGTACAGTGTTTTATAACTAGGAATACAGGAAGACTGTAATGTATTGGGTCTTGCTCTCGCTGAACAAACATTTGAAAAAATATCAGGATATTGATTTCTGACTACATAGCATTCTTGCAGTAGCCGGAGTATATATGTTCTTTAAATTTGTGAAAGCCGCATGTTTTTAAGACACAACATTTAGGTAGGTTTGTCTTACATTGAACACACTTGTACTGCCAACTACACCCTGTGTAGATTTACAGATTTTCTCCACTTTACTACTATTAAGATCAGCATTCTCTGCTAGACCTCTAAAGCAGGTCATGTTGACCAATCTCGGAAGCCCACAAGGGAAGTTCAAGTCCCTCCTAGTCATAATTCCTGTTGTCAATACATACAAAAGTGGGAATCCAAACATGAAGTGGTTAAAACTTCCCATTTTAAGCTATTTATATGTACTGTAACAACACTGGAAAATCAGTCTTAGCTGTGAAAAAACCCCTATACTGAAAAGAACATTATTCATGTTAAAAATAACCATGAGTCATGGAATTTCTTTTTGCACCTCTTCAGAATTGTACTCCATTGTTTCATGCCCAATAATTTAAATCAGTTTAAAAAAAAATACTCCCTTGTAGGAAGCAGTCCCTGAATGCATCTTTTATTCAGTCGTTCTAAAAATGTTAGGTTATTTTAAAGGAGAACACATTGTTGTAGATGTGTTGGGGATACATCATGGGACACATTTGCAGTAAACATGCATTGGCAAAAAATTTATCTAAAGTGCAGTAGAGCCTCCTTAAAACAGAAGGTATTTGCATGCTTAACTTTGATCACAAATCTAAAACTAAGAGGTTCATTACTAAGTTTAGAAAAGGGGGCACAGTCATGCAAAATATTGCACCAAGAACCACTTGTATACAGCACAGACACAGCCATTTATTCCAAACTGCATACAGCGATATCAGGTTTGTATAACATCATGGATTCTGTAAATTAGGGCTTGGAGAGCAAACAAACAGTATAATCAGACAAATTATGGTAGCATGGGCTAAAAGGAACCCCAAAACTGTCACCACTAAAACAAACATATGTAACATGAACAGTAAAATACATCTAAACTCATGATTTAGAATGTAGTCTGGCTGAGCCGAACCTCCGGCAGGCTACTCACTGCTGTTCGGGCTATTCTTAAAGATCCCGAACAGCAGTGAGTGAATAGCCGAATGCCGCCGAGCGGCATTCGGCTCGGCTGTTCTGCTCGGTCCCTCAGAGGTACCGAGCAGAACAGAAAAAGAGTGAAAAAAGTAAAAAAAGTAAATAGCAAACGATTGTGCGGAGCTAGCAGTGACAGCTAGCTCCGCCCAATAGTTTCCTATTGTCCGGCGGCTCTGCTGCTGTAAAAGAAAAAAGAAAAAAAAAACCCGGGCGCTCTGGGAGCCTCTCGCTCCCGGCCGCCAAGGAGAAAAACAGGGCTGTGTCTTTTTTTCTTTATTCTGACACGCGATGTCAGGATAGGTGAGCCGCTCGGCCATGATCGGGAGCTGTACAGGCTATTGTGAATAGCCCATACAGCACCCCTTCGGTTCTACTGAACCGAAGGGGTCCTGGGGCCGAAGCTAGCCGAAGGATCGGCCGAAGCTACGGCCAGATCCTTCGGCAGCTTCGTGAATAGACCCCTTAGTCTTGAAGACAAGAGCTCCAGTGGCTTTTCCCCCCTTGCCCTTCCCTGTAAATTGGCTGTGTGTTGTATATACACAATTTGCATGGTCCACTTTATTGTGTTTTGTCCTTCAATATTATTTTATTCATCACGGGGGCACCATAAGATTTGAATAGCTGGACTGAGATATCAAATGTCACCTGTGAGTAATACATGTACATATTGAGTGCTAATTGTTTAGGTGCATAGCTCCCAACATATATATTAATCCCTGTGTACATTAAGAGCCCTTTCAGATGGGTGGTCCGATCAGGTCCGTCTGTCAGTTTTTCAGGTGTGGAGGCCCAATGTTAGTGTATGGGCAGCTGGATGGACATCTGATTACCCCTGACTCCGGCCAGGTCCAGAAAACCAAGTAGAATAGAGTTCCGTTTTGGCGGACCTGATCGTGATGGATCGGGGGTAATCTAATATAAATGGAAACATGTCCACTTACATCGGATTCCCCATAGTCTGGTAAGTTCATTTTTTTCCCCCAGTGCAAGATGGAGGGCACAATTGGAGGGACACAGATGTCACAACGGTGACATCTATTCCAAACCATTCCGGATCCCCTGGTGATCGGAACTGACAGGCGCCCGTGTGATAGGATCCTAAGGCTGGCCCAACAAAATCATGAAATATGATGTACTTTTAAAACTATCTTTGCAGTTGTTCCCTGGATCTGGCTACCTGTAGACTGACATCTATACTAGTGGTTTATATAAGTTTTTTGTTCTCTGCACATTCACAATGAAGTAAGAAAACATTGTTGCCAGTTTGGCCTCAAGCAAGTACAGATATTTTTCTTCTGCATTCCTGATGGATTATGCGAAGTTATGGAAATTAGGCAGGGTGAATCAAGGCCTTAGAGTCCTGTACCACATTGCTGCATGCCGTGTTTTCTTATACCGAAGAAAGCTTTCAGGAATGTAGCACTAATGTCATGTTCTGGGTGGGGAGAAATTCCACTTGGCTCTCAGATCGTAGCAAAACATCAAAAACAGTGTGCTGGCTATCAATTGGAAGCAGTGTCACCAATGCTTTAATATAAACACGCACATATTTTTCAAAGCAAGAGTGCATGACCAATAAAATAGTCCTAAAATACCTCAACAAATAACACTTCACGTTACAGCAAACACATTGGGGTTGATTTACTAAAGGAGTACAGGATGTTCACTTAGCACTTGACTTTGCAAAGTGAATCTTTACTTAGCTGAGTAAATAGGGTGAATCTGTGTTCACAATAAATACCTAACCATGTGTAAATGAAATAAAAAACAGGATTTTTTAAATTCACATGATGATCAAGGTGAACATTCGTTTTACCCTTTCAGTAAGTTCAATAAATAAGGTGAAGAGCACTAAGCTAAGTGAACAGCCTTTACTCCTTTTAGTAAATCAGTGAGTCTAATCCAATCGTTACTCTTATGTGATTGGATGCATGTGCTTGCTTTAGCTCACTTCACTATAGTTAGTATATCTGAAGCCAAAACTTTTTTTTTGTATTAGTAGTGTAAAAACTATAACTGTTGGATGTATGTACAACTAAGTGCTGCAGCACATATTTTTTTAATGGGGGGCTATAGTTCTAAATGGGAGGCCATAGTTCTAAATGGGAGGCCATAGTTCTAAATGGGAGGCCATAGTTCTACTTTAATTTTAAAAATGAAGAAATCATTTCAAACAGCAATGAGTGCTTTTATAGACAATTAAAAATTAGAAAATTTGAGAAAATGTGCATATTTTATATTAACTGGAGATTACATTGAAGTTTTACATTTCACCTGTTTACATCACTAGCACACAGAAGTCATTTTCAACATATGTGTGTGATGTGAAGGATTTTTCATATTTGTTGATTGGGTGACACTTTAATAACTGAAAGCAGATGCTCAATATTGTTTTTATCCTGATAATTCTGTTCATTAAGTCTTTATTTTTTATTTTCAGCCCTTATGTAGTTACTTGTACAGTAGTTAAACAATTACAGATTCACGGTGTAGTCCCATATGTGAAACGCCGTGTAATAAATTCAGGTGTCTGAGGAGTTGCTGTTAAAAGCACAACACGCTGAATTCTATCCCTGGGGAAGGATGAGCTCAGCAGTGGAATCTGTCCTTAGTAATTTGCTGTATGCGTGTTGAAATGAGACCAAAGATAACAAGTGGGTCGCTGGCTTTTCCCAGAGAGGATTGACGAGGCCGGGTAATATTACTGCGCTTTCCTTCTCGCGTTCGTAAAGCGCGCACATCGCTTGTTATGTTGCAATCGGTTGGTATAAAGAGGCTTTTCTTTTAGGTAAAACCTCACACAGTGTTTTTGTGTTCTGGTAGTGTTCCACCTATGTAGGTATGTTGTAATGTGGGTGTTGTATTTGTTTGTCTTCAGCTGCCTTGTTTGTTGATGTTCTCATGGAATTCAGATGCTGTGCTTAAAGGGGACACTCCAGGAGGTGACAGTGACGTCACTAAACCCAACAGTTATAGCATTCAGGGAAAGAAAAGCAATGTCATTGTACACACTGAGATAGAACATACATGTAAGAACAGAGAGAACGTGGACATCTGTTCCTGTGTAGGTGGACATAAACGGGAACTGTAGACTTGTTAATGTTTCTCTAGCTGACCACATACCAATATACTTTGATATGAATGTTGATGCGAAAAATCTCATCAGAACATTTAATAATGGGGGGAGCATGGCTGGCACACAGACCGCATGGATGCCTAGTCTCACTGCTCCGCTTGTCTGGGCAGCTCAGACCTCTCCTCAGGACACTACAAAAAACAGGTTGGCACTCACCCCTATTTTCCCGCAACACCCAACAGCATGACCCAAAAGCGGAAAGAGGACGGGCTGCCGCAGAAACGTATGGGATACTTCACCTCGTTGGCCTAGAGACATCCACAAGATGGCGGCTGCTCTTCACAGGCCTCTTTGCTTCCTTCCAACGTGATCGAGCCTCTCCGCTTCAAATGGATCTCAGGACTCTCTGATACCGCTGGATACTGTGCCGCCTGTCTCCGCTCACACAAGCAGCCCTGCAAGTCCAAGCCTCTCATGTCAGGAGACCACATTTATAACTCTGAGGAGGGCAAGCTAAATACTTCTCTTGATGATACTGGAGAATTGATCAGTTCTATCAACGGCTTTCCCACTTTTAATCAACCAGTATTAGACAGCACCTTAAAAGATATGTTGATTTATTTGTGAAGTGCAATACATACTGTACTGACATGGTCTCTCTGGTTCAAGATCTTTGTTCTGATGTTACCTCTATAGGACACTCTACTCTATAGGAGTAGAGTACTATAGAGTGCTATAGAGTACTATAGAGTATAGGAGTAGAGTACTATAGGAGTACTCTATAGGAGTGAACCACGTTGAAACCAAAATGGGAGAATTCGCATCCACTATCAATAAACTCATTGACTCTTATGACCACCTTGCTGATGATGTCCACTGGCTCAAATCTAAATTAGTTGAATCTAAAAGGACAGATCACACCATAACATTATTAAAATATGAGGCATCCCTGAATGTGTCACTCAGCAGGAATTACTTTCCTATGTCCAAGCTTTGATGTGCACTCTGCTTCCCGATTTATCTGCATCCAATATTGTGATTGATAGAATTCACAGATTGCCAAAACCATCTTTTTTGCCTGAAGAACACTTGATAATGGCATCCGAGCATTGGCAAATGTCTTTTGAAATTTCATTACATTTTGATTTACACAGTGCTTTGCCTACTATTTATTTATATCAGTCCCTGCCCTCAAGGAGCTTAAAATCTAAGATCCCTATCTCATTTACATACATACTAGAGCCAGTTAACCTACCAGCATGTCTTTGAAGTTTGGGAGGCAAACCACACAAGCACAGAGAGAACATGCAAACTTCATGAAGGTAATGTCCTGGCCAAACCTAGATTCAAGGTGGACATAAAGGGGAACTGTAGACTTGTTAATTTTTGTGTTAGCTGGCAATACAGTACACTGGTAGATTTTCATACCAACGTTTAGACGAAAAATCTCGTCAGAACATTTGATAATGCCATCAGAGACTTGGTGAATGTTGTTTAAAATTGCATTTGATTTTAATATTCGATTTTGGACTGAATGGAGTTTTGTGATTGAAAACCATATTCACTGTTTGGAAATCATTCAATCTTTTTCATTACTACGGTCTGTGTGACCCTATTACCTATTAAAAAATCAAACACGCTAACAAGTAAACCCTAACAATGAACTTCTCTGCAAATGCAGAAATGCACCCAGCTCGTAATTCCTATTGTAGCTTGGCAGCACACAGCATTTTTGTGGAATGAATGATGTCAACCCTGCCTTGTTTTCTTTAAAACTAAACTACTCAACCATCCCCACTGTCTTCATCTCTAAAGCTTAGCATAAATCAACTTGCAGTCCAAAAGTTCTAATATAAGAACTGGGAGGGTTAAATAGACTCCTTGAGATAACACAGGAAGTGTACACACAGGATGGCTCTAAAGATCAAACTTTTGTTTCTCTTTTTTTTTTCTTTGCACTTTTAAACGGTTGTAACAAAATACTTTAAATGGTATGATTGGCAGACCAAAAGGGAATACATAAGAGAGGTTTACATATACTTTAAACCAGTGGTTCTCAACCTGTGTAACGTCAGGACCCGCATTTGTCCTTGGTCATTAAGTCGCGACCCAGATCGCACCTCACTGGAATGCACGGGATTGTGGTACCATGCGTTCCATTGCGGGCGATTGAACTGTGCTGCGTTTGGGGTGCCATTGGTGGTAAGATGCGTTAATCGCACAGGACTGTGTGATTAACGCACTGTACTAGTGTGAACGGGCCCTCAAAAACACTGACAGACACACACAACCACAGGCACAATCTCACACACTCAAAGACATTCTCACACACACATACACACACAAAAACATTTTTGTTCTTTTTTTAAGATCCATCCAGTCTCCTTCGTACGAGAACTGGGGTGGATCCTTGGCCTGGGCTCCAGCATGGGCTGCTGTGCTGTGAATGAGCTCCATCCATATGTGTATTGCTTGTACAGCTCCCTTATGTGCCCTTTAGAGGTGCCGGGAGACATCACTCAAGTCCAGGCATCTGTACAGGACGGGTGAGGGAGCTGTAAGCAATGCACGTATGAACAGAGCTCCCTCATGTCCATAACCTCAAGCTGGCACCGCTAGGGGGAGGCTGATGAGCCTCTCTCCCAGAAAAGTGTAAGTCATGTCGTGACCCACTGAACATGGGGTCACGACCCACTTTTGGGTCACGACCCACCAGTTGAGAACCAAGGCTTTAAACTCAGTATTTTTTTTATCAAGCTATGAGAAGGTCATCAAGAGTGATGTTATAGTTCTCTATTGAGTGAATTTATTCTACCAATCACATGGAGAATTGTTCACATATTCAAGAGGGTCTTTAATAAAGATAACTCTTTATTAGGTTGATGACCATGTAAAAATATGTCCTCATAATCCTTCACCTCATATGAACCTTTCCCAATGACATAACACAAAATTCATTAAGCATTTCCAGTTTGATAGCAGATCTTGTATAAACACGCCGAGTATTTGCGAAAAAGGGAGGTGTATCAGGAAATAAAGCCTAGTGTACTGTAAATGTCAGCTGACGTCAAATGTTATGATACATTCCTTCTCATGAAAACATTGGTTTTCATTGACTTAGCCTTTATTGTCTGTATTAGGTAACCGTCTATGCAGTATTTATGTCTGGCATGAAGAAGAGATGTGATAAAAGACTTAAGAGGATTGCAATTTTGTTTTTATTTCTAATATGCTCATTCAGGTTTCATTAAAGCCCACATTTCCAAATGCCAGTGCATTGTGCAGAGGAGTATATGCAGAATGCATTCCAGAGAGAGGAACCTGGAAGGGATCAAATCCTTCTTTGTTCAATCCTCAATATTTTACACCTTAAAAGGGAATATTGAAGAAACTCCATTTACTGTAGGGAAATGTGATTTTTAAAGGACAGCGTCCTTTAGGGAAACGTTTAGAGCAGGGGTGCCCATTAGGTAGATCGCAATCTATTGGTAGATCGCAAAGCGAACACTGGTAGATCGCGATTGGCTCACTGACCTGTGTCCTGTCCTCCCGCGGTGCTCGTGCGACTGAATGTGTCAGACGCCGCAGACGGGAAGGAGAGGAGACTTGGGAAGCTGCTGCAGTGTAGGTAAGAAAAGACAGGAAGGAGAGAGACAGCAGAGAAAGTGAGAAAAGAGACTGCAGAGAGAGAGAGGAGAGACAGCAGAGAACGTGAGAGAAGAGACAGCAGAGAGTGAGAAGAGAAAGCAGATAGAAACGGGAAAGAGAGAGGAGAGAGTGCGAGTAGAGAGAGAAGAGAGGGTCGGTTCACACCACAAAGTCTGCATTCCAGAGTGTTCGGCCTCAAGAACACATTGGAACGGAAGCCGGCCGGCTCCCTGCTTTCAGGGGCGGGAGGGGGCGTGGCGGTGCATTGAAGTCAATGGCACGCAGCCACGCCCCCCGCCCTAAGCGATCGCCCGCACCTGGAACGCAGGTACAATAATGCCTGAGTTCCACTCCAGTGCGATCTGCAAAAATAGTGCATGCAACACTAATCTGCCTGTATTCCGGGTGCGGGCGATTGCACTGGGAGCGTGGCTGCGGTGCCGATGACTTCCATGCACTGTCACGCCCCCTCCCACCCCTGAATGAAGGTGTTTATTCGTTGGTAGATCTCATTGAGCTCTTCATTTGAAAAGTAGATCTCCAGGTGAAAAATTGTGGGCGCCCCTGGTTTAGAGAATCCTTTATAGGCCCTCCACCCTTCTTTCATCAGTGTAAATACTTACCTTCAGCCGTTCTCTGGAGATCCATGCCATGTGGATGACGCTGCACAGCCTTTAATTGTAAACAGTGCCGGCCAGCCCAGAGGTTCACTGGGTATGTGCGCCACTTACCTCATCCATTACTATTGTTGGGGCCATACTCATATGAATGCCTGTGCCCACCATGCGTATACTCTATCCAAAGGAATAGATGTGTTGGTCTTTGCATGGGCTGAAAAAGAAAAAGGTCCACTAATTTATTTGCAGGCCACTTCATCCCCAATGCTAAAACTCAACAAAGTTGCTTGACATACTTTACCCCTGCCTTCCACCCGTGGTGCCTAGACAAAGGTGATGTCACCATTGTTCCAGAGAAATCCCTAAGAATGCCCCAGGTGTACCCTGAATCTCAAAAGAAAACGATCCTGCTCTGCACTGGAGCTTCATCTCAACGTTACAGCACCCTAATGCAAGCAGTGGGCTAGTTCTTGAGAGGAGTTATGCAAATGTCAGAATGCCTTGATGATCGGATGTCGTCTGGCAGAACGTGCATTCTTAGACAGGGTACATTTGCATGAAACCTTCCTAGGAAATGCCGGCATTAGCATTGTGAGCGAAAGAACTGAAATACAGTTAATGAAAAGAGTGGACCAGTGACAGTCAGACTGGTTAGGAAGGAACTAGCTGATGCTGGATGTCCTCCAGCCAGGAAAGAAGACAGGCTCTATCTACATATGAGAAGCCCACAGTGTGCAGTGAAATCTGTACAGGAGAGGAGTCTGTACAACTGTGCAAGACTAAAGGTAAGGCTAGAGTTCAGCTTTAAACGTATCTCTTTTACATGATTATTAAATCAAAAAACATTAGTACATTAATTCCTTTAAGCATACATGGAATGTTCATATCTTTCCAATGAAAAAATGGTGATTGGCCACAGACGTTTTGTCTTGTGGAAGTAAATAAATAGTACAGTCACATGTCAGAACATCATTGTAATGGGAAGTGGATACGTCACAGCATAGTGATATACGGTTCCATTAATAATTTGTGTACTTTGTTTTATGATTTTATATTTGCAAAAAAATACAGAAAACCTGCAGAACAGAAAATATCCTCAGTCTGGTTGTATGGAGGCAATGGAACTCTAAAGAAGTTGTAAACCTTCCAATCTGATGAATGTTTTACTTCTTGTCTCATACTAAAACGGTATGTGTCTTTTTTTTATAGGCCTTCCCTCCTACTAATGCAGAATGATTTATATGAAATAGTAGAATTAAAATAATAGGAAATATAAAGAATAATAAAACACTAAATGTGTGCAAAAACACAATTTTTCGGTATGCAGAGGGGAAGATCAATAAAAGATGTCCCGACAAACCGTACTAAATGTGTTTAATAGTTCTAATCTAGATTATAATTAGCTGGGGTCATATTTTCCATCCTGTGATTCGATATGTTCTCTGAGCTTCATAAATAAGATGAAACTGGAGCGGCAATAAAGAAGATATGCTCACCCAATCCTCAGTCCTGCGGTGGTCAGCACTCTCCTCTCTCCCCGTCCATTCCAGCTGTGGTATATCCCTCCGCGTCCTCACATCTAATGCACTTGCATTAGATGTGATGATGTGATGGGTTCTTAGACTGCTGGAGCCAGAGGAGAAGACACTGTGGTGACCGGTCTAGCAGCCAGGTGGGACCCAGGATCAGGTGAATATATCTTTTATCTTCCAGTCCCAGACCAAAATGAGCAGTTAACTCTTGCAGTGCAGGGTTAGCCTCCTGCAAGGGTTAATTTTTACAACTCCTGTTTAACCACTTGAGTCCCCGGGCCTTTATCTCTCTAAATCCCACAGCGTTTCTTTTCATTTTGCCAATGCCTCAGTTACGCATATTATACCTTTTAAGAGTTGTAGTATTACGTTTGTTTAAACTTATTATGCATCATAATACTTTTCCATGGTTTTTATTGGAGATGCGGAAGCCTAGTGTTTACATTCACTGCTAATGTGAGCTCCTATGGACTGATCTGTCGAAGCATTTGAAGCCTGGGAGGTGGTCGTTTCAGCTGCTGGGCTTTGGGCTCAACGCCGACTGTCACTGACAGTTTTAGCTGTAGTGGCAGTAAAGGGGGAAGGGGGGTCCTCAGAAGTTGCTGAGTCCGGGCACCATTCTAAAACCGCACAAGAACAAATGGCCACTGTCCTTGCAGCATTTGAAAATGGTGCTCAGGACTCAAGTGGTTTAATTTCTATGGGGTCTATTCACAAAGCTGCCGAGGGCAGCCGAGTGAATGACCGATCAGAAGTGAAGTGAGCCGAACACCGTTCGGCTATTCACTTCAGGCTGGTACGGCTGATTTCAGCCGTATATCG
>NW_017306984.1:399503-409552 GCF_000935625.1 Nanorana parkeri | reverse complement strand
GCCGGCCAATGGCCGGCCGCTCGGCCAGCTTCGTCTTTCAGCACGGCTCAGCGCTCGACTGAGCCGCTCGGCCGTGATCGGGAGCTGTACGGGCTATTGTGAATAGCCCGTACAGCACCCCCTCGGTTCTCCTGAACCGAAGGGGTCCTGGTGCCGAAGCTAGCCGAAGGATCGGCCGAAGCTACGGCCAGATCCTTCGGCAGCTTTGTGAATAGACCCCTATCTATTTGATGTTCAAGGTTTGGTGAGTAAATTTTACCTTATTTATTCACATCCTTTACTCGGTTACTAAATCATCCCCATGGACTGTTATTACTGGTATTCTTCTGAAGATGCCAGTTGCCATACAACTCGCATTAGTATTGGATGGTTCCCCGGGCCTGGAACGAGTATGTAAGTCAGTTAGTACAATGGTATGCTCGGCCAACAGATAAGAGTTATGGAGCAGTGCCTTAAATTGCACCTAGAGGCACCATCCTGGGAGTGCGGGATTCGGTTAATCCAAATCTTAACAAGTTACATTGGGTCCTTTTCTTTATGTCAAAGCAATTTATGTGGATTACAATGTACCGGTACTAGGTCTGAGGATCATAGTGTGTTAGCTGGAAATTGGCCTGTTGGCTGCCCCTTATGCTTACCATGCCTTGCTATTGGCCATTGATTGTGATGGGCAGCTACTCAGACCATTAGGGAGGTGGCAGACTAAAGTACAGACTTTCTCATACACCTGGTATACAGAAGCTAATATAAAGATCAATTACAAGTACTGATAATAACAATTTAAAATACATTTGATTTTTTTAATATTGCATAACCAGATTAAAACATGTTTTATATTATTTGCTTGGCGTTCAGCTTTAATTAATTTTATTTAATTGCAAAGTCCCATTCAATGACAGTAGTTTTACTATCTTTGGCCAAATCTGCACATTTTATTTTGCCTAAAACACTGCTTATGGATCAGGGCAGGCCCAGGCCAAAGATATTTGCAGTACTGCATATCATATAATGTTGCCAGGTTATATGCTCTGATATTTCGATTTTAATATGTAATGCTGGTTTCTAAACTTAGACAGGCGTGACAGTTTCACCTTAAATAAGCCTTTAAAGCCTGTTAGCAAGAAACTGAAGAACTGATGTCCACATTGTATTGCCAGTCACAGCCTAGTCACTTTTGTTAATTTTGGCAGCTTGGCCTGTGGTAGGGTAAAAGCCATGTTTATTTTGTGCAGATATTTCTCATTTTTTTTTATAGGCATCTCAAGCTTCAGGTTTATTTACTCACCCATCAACTTTCATCAGCAATTACATAAAGCGTATGTTGTTCTGTGGCCCGCTCAGTGCCTCAAACATTTAACTGCATGGATACCTGAAGCCCGCACTGTGGTGTCCCAGCAGCATTCCTGCATCCATTTCACATCAAAGAGAACACTTGCATTGTCTTTGCTGTATTTTTTTTCTTTTGTTTTATATTCCTGATCAGGATGGCTGATAGCAATGCCTAGAAAAATGACTTCACTATCAGTCCAGTATTTTTTCTTACCGTCGTTGAGCAACTTTTGGGCTGCTTCTCTAATGCAGAGAGCAGTGTGCAGAGCGCGGTGACCTAATCAGATTGCATTGCTGTTTGGGCAACAGTAAACTTATCCCCCATTCGCATCGGAGCGTTTTGTCACACGTTTCCCAAAGCACAACGCTCAACATGAAAAATGCAAGCTCTGTTCGGGTATTCTGACAGTGGCTGGTGGAAACAGAGAGGGATTACTCCATCCATGCTCTTAAGCGTTGATGGAGGAATCTGTTATATTTTCCAGCCCGCGGGTTGAACGAAGAAAATATAACTGTGTATGCCTAGCTTTACAAGCATCTTCTCTTCTTCGTAACTAGCTTTCCATTAGCTACAACAAAAATGCTCCCAAGAGAGGAGAATCCCAGGTAGTCAGTAGGGTCACCAGAACCAGGGTCCCCATTGGACGATTTCCCATTTATTCCTGTTCTGAGGACAACCCAAAATGTAGGATTTTCTTTCACTTTCAGTGATAACAGTCACCAGGATGATTAGAGAAGGTGAATCTCCTTAATGGAGACAGACAGAAATAAAAGCCTGACATGGGATCTAATCCTGCGCCACTCTATCCAAATCTAAAAAAAAAGTTTTGGCTTCTGTTGCACTTTAAAGTTTATTACAGTTGTGTTGTTGGGGATGTTGAACACTATAGCAGTGCAGATTCCTTGCTGGGTGCCAAGAACCAAATTCCAGATGACGTTAGGAAGCATTGCATGCTTTCATTGTGGTCAGCAAAGGACTACACACATAACCCCATGGTGGATATTCATCATGTCTTATCTCTGTATTTAAAGTGGGCCATGATATGAAGTAATTTCAGGTCTTTTGTCCCACATGTGTGGCCCTCATACTTTGTAGACTGTTTCTTTCTTCTCCAAACTATTTCCCTCTGTCTTCTACGTGCTCATTGTACTTTAGTCGGCTCCAAATTGTCTCTCTCTATGCAGTGGATGAGAGTAAGATCAGAGCGCTCTTCAGCGACATTGTGTACAATGAGTGTATTTAGTTCAGTTCCCATGCCTTGCTACAGCTGGATGTCTTCATTGTATGAACAGCGAGGCATCCTCTTTAGCCTGTTTTAATATCGGTATTCTATGCCGAAATATATTTAAATCAGCTGTTTACATTTGCCAGCATGACTTTGTGGCTTATAGACTTTAGGAGAAATTGAAGACCATTATACAGTATATGGTCTGTTTGCATTCTAATGGTCTCAGTCTTAATGCTATGCAAAATCATATAATTAACAAAACAATTGTTCTACTGAGAAAAAAAAATATATATAACAAATTTAGAGCCCTTACGATCAGGTCCGCCTGTCAGTTTTTCAGGTGGATCTGATCGGAAGGCCAATGTTAGTCTATGGGTAGCCGGATCTAAATGGACAGGCGTGCATTTACATCCAGTTAGGCCCCCCCCCATCTCCAGCCATGTCAGAAAAAACAAATGGATCAGAGTTCCTTTCACCAGACCTTACCATGCCGTATTGGAGGTAATCTGATATAAACAGACACAAATCGGTTTACATCTGATTCCCCATAGTATGACATGGATCCACTGTTTGCAGCTGATTGGCTGCACTCACACAATTGTCCACCTGGTTCCTTCGATTTTCAGATCTAAGGAAGTCTGACGGGAGGCTGCCAACCAAGCCATCCACAGTGTAAGTAAAAATTCACGCCATGTATGGCCTTCACATTTCACCATGTTTTGTTTCTTTTTAAAACACTGCACATACAGAAAAATAACTGTTTCTCTGCCAAAAAAAATCTACTGACCTTCTTACTTCCTGTTTGAGCTGACACAGAGACAGACACAGAGAGAAACACTATGCTGCACTGAAATCGAAAGCAACATTATCAGCACTGTTCTTCACTGCTTGAGTTCTCTGCTGGACTACACCTCCCCTATATTTACGTAATCTATAGGGGAAGTGTTATGTAGCCTAAGGTAAGAACTAAGGCAGGTTAGGTAACTCTGCTTGGGATTTCAGTGAAGTAGTGGCAATGGTATCAGTTCACTACAGTGAGAGCTCACTGCATTTCTGGCAGATTAACAGGCATTTTTCTGTACTTTTGCTGCAGTTTTAAGAAAATATGGGCAAATGTGCATGTATTGCAGAGATGTACTAAATATGTTTTCTCATAAGAAATTATATTTAATCTGTTATAATAATAATATTATTATTATACAGTATGGTCATTTAGTTGTTAATATTTGAATATTTCCTCGTTACACACTATATTTGACCTTTCTGTTAGAATTCTGACATAAAAGGTTTTTTGTATTGGCATGTGTTGTCTGGTTAATATTAACTTTCCCTGTTTAGTTTTGAGAATACTCTTGGGATGAACCACAGCCTATTTGTTTATAGGAAATCACAAAGTGGGACCACTGGAAGCTTTCTAAGTGCATGGCGTCTCACAAAAACAAGTCTCATTCTCAAAGAAGGTCAGCAGCAAAGAACATTAGTGACTACTATAGACGACAGGAAAGGATTTGTCTGGGTCAAGATCTGCTTGTTAGCATAGCATCAGAAGTTTCTCAGTGTCTGGAACGTACAGAATTTAAAATAGCACGGTCATTTAAATTGGGTTTCAAGGCTAAAGTGAAGCTTCATTTGTAGGCCACTTTCTTAACAAAGTTTTTGTGTCGCAGAAATATGGTGGTGATATCTGTTGTTAAATATGACATCAATGGTCACAATTCCTTGTTATTTAGGGCATTGCGCTCACTTCTGGGTTTTAAACGCATGTTTTTCTCACTGACGGTTAGAGTCAGAGACATTAATGATTAAAGTAGATCTAAGCCCCCAAAAAATCTCATATGAGCTTCAACAAGTTATTTTCAAAAGTTGTTTTCAGTCTTTTTAAATCTGCAGCTTTCATGAAAGAAAGACCTTGTGTTCTGCCATTAAGGTTCCTTCTCGGGCACTTCCTGTTTTGGGGAGACAACTGTCTCCCCTGTGTTGCCACATATGCCCCTAGTTAACATTACAAGCTGTTGTGCTGGAACTCCTTGCACAGGCATGGTCCACCATTGTCACAGCCAGGAACTGGTCATTAGGAATGATGTTCTGCTGACAATGGAGGGAGTGCAGGTAGAAAGTAAGAGACTCAAAAAGGTAACTTATTTAAATCTGCCAAAACTACGTAGTAGAGGTTTTATTTAAACAACCTATTCCATGGTATCCAGTTAGGCCCTCCTACTACATTGTTGTTGGTAGATCTAAAGAAGTTTGAACAATCGGATTGCAAGCTGTATGGCCAGTATGAGAAGTGCTAGATGCAGCAGACAACTTGCAGTGTGAATATAAAGAGGCACAGAAAGACAATTGACATATCAGCGATTATAATGGAACCCTATGAGAGCCTGTGTGGTCAACCTGATGGAGGACATATCCTACTACTCCTTCTTATGTTGCCCTCTGTATCAGCAATGGATCTTATTAGAGAATATAGTTATTTGTATTAACATGGTAATTGAATAGCCTGAAATAAAAAAAAATCAGAATGTCAATTTGTATTGAAGTTTTAAAAACCATGTTTCTTATGTATAATGTCTGATATATGCACAACATGGGATCAGGCACTAAACATGTAAACTGTTTTTCAAAGTAGTTGTGCTTTACTGCTCAATCTCACAATCCAGGTCTGTGGGGATGATTTACTAGAGGCAAATAGGCTGTTCACTTGCAAGGGAGTGTTCCTTTAGTGAATGGGGAGAAGTTCTGCTGACTTCCATCATCCAATCATGTGCAAGCAAATATACTGGTTTTTTTTTCCTTGCACCTGAATTTTCACCACATTCACTAAGCTAAGGAAAAGTTACCTTGGAAAGTGAACAGCCTATTTGCCTTTAGGAAATCAACCCCTTAAAATGTATGCACTGCATATGAAGCAGCATGATACTTTTGCCTGACAGATGTGCTTTAGGCCCTGTTCACACGATGTCCGTTTTCTGTGCTGACCTGATCCGTACGCTCGTGCACTAAAAAATGCATCCCAATGTATCCCTATGTGTTTTATTGGCTACAGTTCTCACGTGCGCAGTCCGTTCAGGTTACGACAGAAAAAATACTGCATGTTACATTTTGTACGGTCAGGAAACGCGAAACGTGTCAAAAACGCACTGCACTGCAGCTAACATACTGACAGCCCCACATCCAGCAAAAAAAAAAAAATGTTTTTTTTTTTTTACCGGAACGCATCAAAAATGCGGCCAAAACGCGGCAAAACACATAGCACCTCGTCTGCAGATCCACACCTGATCCGGACCTGAAAATCATGTGAACAGGCCCTTAGGGTGATGTACTAAGAAGTGATGTGTTCAGAAACACTTTTGACTTTCTGTCCAATAGAAGAACACCTTCTATTGGGGCTGGATTATGCAGAAACTGCAGCTTGCACCTAGCAATCACTTTCATTGTAGATTTACATGAAGTATATAAAATACAGACATCTTCATTTCTATATAGTTATCAGTACTTGTCCATGCTTGGTGGTAAATATTTAAGCAGCTTTTCCACTCAGTGTGATTTTTCTTTTTTTGTTTTGTTTTAGGTTTAGCTTTTTTAGTGAATCTTGGTACATGGTATTCACAACCTGTAATTAACTTCTTGTTTTGCTGGAAAAATAGGATTGCTTTAGAGCTTGAGCCACTTGTGAAGACATTTGGAGGAAGCTATCACTGCTTTTAGAATACTGCTATTGGTTTTCCTTTTGTATTAAATGAAGATGTGTGCTAAGCTTCATTTAGGTCTGAGGGATTGACCTGGATGCCGAGTGACCTGCATTTTTCTAAAATGAGGTTAAGAAGTATGTAAGCCACTAAGAATCCAGAGTTATTGTGACTAAGAAAAGACAGAAACCCAGACAAGGCTGATAACAGATCAAGAGCAGATAAAGTAGACCCGCCAAAGACCTTGACAGTTCAGACTAAGCGTCTGATGAGGTTACCTTCAGTAAGTAGCAGGTGTCAAGATGATCAGTAGATCTAGTTATAGGCAGCCTGTCTTTAGAACTTAGTATTGGTCTACAAATTGGCACACCACATTAAACGACCAATAGGAAATCATGTTAGGTAGAAGGGGACCAAGCTTGATCATTACAGGATAGTCAAGATTTGTATATTCCTATATCTTTAACACCCTGGTGCTCATCCCTTGGTGCCCCTTGGTATATGTTTTGCAACCCTTGGACCCCAACAATCAGTAGTGGGAGTGGAGCATTGATTTGTAAATGGACTTTAACGATCTCTAGCAGTTGTATCATGTACCCATTTTTTGTCTGTGTCCTGCAGCATGTCTCCAGTTTTTAATCAAATCTGTAGGATGTCCGACAGTCTTTTAAAGCATTTCCTATGCTGAATTTTATATGTGGCTCCTTGGTGATATGAGGGCCACAATGAGACCCCCTATACCTTGTAAATTGACCACCACTGTGCTAACCTCTGCCTCCCATTGCTAAATTCTTGTACATTACCAGGTTACAAATATTGAGCTTTTCAATACTTTGATGTAGTATAATAAAATCATAATTGGCCCATCCTTTATGAAGACCTAATGTAGCAGTACTTATACACAGTTACCCTTTACATTTGTTAGGAAAGCTTTGTCCTGAGGTTAGAAAGTAAGGCACAGGATTATGCCTAAGAAGTACAGTTATTGTTATCATATGTCCTTATGCTGATCACATAAATCATTACTATGCAGGTTTAGGCTGGTCTTGCAACAATTATTTTTGAAAGAATGCTTGCTTTCCCTACCCATGCTAAACAACGTGCATGAGGAAATCCCCTCGCTTGGCTATTGTATTCTTACAGTGGCAGGCCACTAAAATACCCAAACAGTGGCTGCAGTTTCTGTTCAGGTGAGAATTTTCAGACTGGCTACGGAATTTTAACAGGACTTGCCTGAAATTCGAACAATATATGGGCAGCTGTATTCAGTAAGCTGGAACAAAGATGCAGTAACCCAGAACAGCCAGTTGGGTTTCCATTTACTGCCGTCAGATCAGTTGAGAGATTGTGTCTTATTTTTCTGTGGGTTACCAGTTTGCCCATTGTGGGTACTATTATCAAATACTTTTATCAACCAAATCTTTTTTTTTTAAATGTATGTTTCATGTGCGTGGTATCTCTTAAAAATCTCCCTTTTAATATGATCATATTCCTGAACTTGTTGTTCCATCATTAACAACTCTAATTAGCATATCAATAAGGAAGCCTAAAAATTACAATCCAATATCTAATTAGAAGGCTTTACATCTGTAACTGCACTTCCAGCTGCCGTGTTTTGATTAATTTATAATTGTATTTCCCTGTTCTCTTCCATTTATTCTAAGATGATTTTTACTGAGGAGGAGGGGGTCATGTTATTCAATATTAATGACAGTCATATAGAGACATGTGTATGGCCTGATTCACATTGGAATTTACCCAAGTCCTTTCTGGTGTACTTTTGTATACTAATGAAGACGCAATGGCAAAATTGTATATATAACACACTTTGCCTGTGTTTTGCACAGAAGGGAAGGAGTAGGCTTGAGGATTAGTTTATTGCATATGCTTAGAGTAAACAGTAGTATTGTATTATAATAATAACATTATATATAATACATATATATTTTTTGATTAATTGAAATATGTTTAATATAATTTACCTGTTTAGCTTGAAAAATTGCAACATTTAAAAACTGTCCTTTCTAAATTGAATAGTGAATGACTGGAGCTGCTGGTAAATACGTTTGGAAAGTTTCTGTCCCTATCCGCACTGGTATTGATCTTTAGTTACCCTCAAAGCTTACAAACAGAAGACCATGACAGGTAAAGCTGTGAAGCACACATGCCTATAGGCAGGGCCATAATTTGACAGCTTGCTGCCCTAGGCATACCTTAATAACGGTGCCGCATTGTACAATCCTCTCATCTTGTGTTTTGATTATTTTAATAAAAACTGATGTTAGAACATGCTGTTCAAGGGTGCACATGGTCTGCTTTATATTATTTTTCTAATGTACAGAGCACCAAACAAAAGAAAAAAGAGGTAGTTTAATGTTTCCCAAACTATATAGAGTCTTGTAACTCCTCCTATTTCCCCTATTTTTTCTTAGATTTCTCTTAGCCTCAAATGTCCAGATTTGGAAAGAAGGACAAAAAAGTCAGTTCTGCCAGTTTTTTTAATCATGGTATCTTTCAAATTTGGGTTGGTTTTCAAGCTGATTGATGTTATCGCCTTCTAAGTCAATGAACCAAAGTGCAAACTAATCTATAAGCCTGGCTAGACTGCCTGATAACCCAGTGCTGGTGGCAATACCAGGGGCCATTTAATCAAATTGTGTAGCAGCACAGGTCAATTGGCCTGAAGTGTAAGCAAGGAGCCATGCCATTTCTACCCATAGCAAAAAATCTAATGGCCTCCCCTATAGCCTTTCTTTTGAAAGGCAGGTGGATTGCCATTTTTGCTGAGATTCCTCGACCCATTACTGTAATGCTACAATAACATTTTGTGAAACAAACTTCATTAAAGGGGAATTTGTGAACAAAAGTTGGTGAGATATAATATGACCGTGGCCCCTTGTCTTGTCCTGTAAACTAAGCATGCTACAACATACCCTGAATAAATCCTCTGGTGGATACATCTGTGGATTTTGTTTGTTGCCAAATAATGACTTTGAGGTATGAAAACCAACCAAGTCCTATTTTGTTTTTTAATTTTTCTATTTGTATCTGAGGCCCACTACAGTGTATTTATTTAAATACATTTTAGTGTTTTTGCAACTGTACTGCTAAGCAGAGCTTTTCTTTCCATGGCCAGTAGACCAAAAGTGCAGATGTATTTGAATAAAAGAGTTGGGAGTTGGGGTGAATGATGTTCATTTTTAAACAATGCCTTCCACATATTTTTATGCTCTCCCAGTTCTCTGACACGGGTTCATAGGACTGAAGGCAAGGCCCCATTTTTCTTCTTAGGGGTCTATTCACGAAGCTGCCGAGGGATCTGGCCGTAGCTTCGGCCAATCCTTCGGTTAGCTTCGGCCCCAGGACCCCTTCGGTTCAGGAGAACCGAGGGGGTGCTGTACGGGCTATTCACAATAGCCCGTACAGCTCCCGATCATGGCCGAGCGGCTCGGTCGAACCGATCGCATAAAAGCATTGGGACATTACTATTGGCTATTTCAATTTGCAATAGCCAATAGTAAACTAGCATTGTACCCGCCCTCTGCAGTTCCCCATCAGGTCCATCAGCAGAGGGCGGAGCAGAGAGCGGGAACAATGCTAGTTTACTATTTTTTTTCTATTCTGACATCGTTCGTGTCAGAATTAAAAAAAAAAGACACGGCATTGTTTCTCTACTTGGCGGCCGGGAGCGGGGGGCTCCCAGAGTGCCCAGGAGAGTTTTTTCTTTTTTTTAAACTTTTTTTTACAGCAGCAGAGCCGCCGGACAATAGGAAACTATTGGGCGGAGCTAGCTGTCACTGCT
>NW_017306984.1:391323-399366 GCF_000935625.1 Nanorana parkeri | reverse complement strand
CTGACTTCAGCCGATGTACGGCTGAAATCAGCCGTACCAGCCTGAAGTGAATAGCCGAACAGTGTTCGGCTCACTTCACTTCTGATCAGTCATTCACTCGGCTGCCCTCGGCAGCATAGACCCCTTAGTGTTTGGAGTAGCTGCATTTACCTAACCTGTACCCATGGTTCAATCACTTATTGGAGGTATTTCACCATATTTAAACTATAATTGATATTTTATTATATGCAACTGACTTACTGTTGTGACCCTAATTGCATGTAACCTCTTTCCAGGCTAAGCCAGCTCCGTGTATGTATGTGAATATCTGTATGTTTATTTGTCAATTCTTTTGATAGGTTGTATACAAGAGGTAAAGTGTACTTTAGTGGCCCTTTAAGTAAAGTTTCACCCTAGAAATCCTTTACTTGAGGTAGCATTACTCCTTGTGTCATTTTTAGCATATATTTTTATGTGCATTGGCTTAAAATGAATGTTCTACCATTAACATATCAGTATGTTGCCGTTACAACAGAGTGTTCTGTGTTATGTCCAAGAGGCAGCGGGGTAGAAGGAATAAATAAGGGACCTATTACAAAGCATTCAGAATCATTAATGCACAATCCTGGTTTATAAATAACAGACATTGAATTGTTCATCACACCTCCATCCAGATACCCCTGCTGTGGCTGGCATTTCACAGAGAATGAGTCTGCCCGCCTGTGGAATGACTAATCCTCTATTTATTGAAAAAAGGAGCCTTTATATTAACTCCCCAATTAATAAAAATAAATCTCTTTAAAGCCAAGAGCAACCGTGGATATTCATTCAATTTTTCACTCCTTGTTATTCCGCTGTCTTCCCCCTCACTTGAAGATTATCTGAAGCATTTGTGACTCTGCGTGTTGTTAAATGTGAAAAAAAGCTGCAACTTTTCTTGGGATTAAACGTGGGCAGGGTATAGTCAGCTTTTGATTTTGATCGCATAAGCGACAATGTTGGTCAACTGCTTGATAATACTGTATTTGTGCCCCCCAAACAATTGAAAAGAAATCCCTATTGAAGTGTCATCGAGTGTTCACCGTTATTTGGTCCTGTTTTCCCAGAATTCGCGTCACCCCAAGTTGGCTAACAAAAGTGATAAAGTTTATTTATCACAAGCAGAATGGTATGTTCAACCAGGATAGCCCGAGACTATTTTAAATTGTTAAAATACTTCTATGTAGTACAAAAGTCTGCCATTTGCAGTCTGCAATTCGATACCTTTTTCAAAGGTAAGTTTTACAAAGGAACTTCTGTATAAAAAATATCCAATAGCAAAGTTAGCCAATTATGTTGCTTACATTTATGCTATAATTTCGGTAGAGGTTTACTTACAGTGGAACTAAACTCAGAAGGTGAAAATTTGCCATGTTATAGGGAACATTAAGAAATGTTAATTGTGTCTAAGCAGTATCCTGAAAAAGGCACCTTTTGTAAGGAATACCTCCCTAAAAATAGCAGTGTTGTTCCTAGTGCCTAGGCACTCCCTGGGCATACAGCCTCATAACTGTATATCTGAAGTGTGAGATCTAATACACTGTACTTCTGACTGCTAGTCTCAGGAGATTTAGTAATGTCAAATAATCAAGTGCAACCTTTACTTACATCCCCACCCATTCCGGAAAATGCAGAAATAGTGCAAAATCAGACAAATTATATAATCAGTACCTTTCCAGCAATAGAAAAACAAGATACAATAAAACAGTCCATGTATTTTCCTCCACCCAGTGCTAATTCATAATACTCACTAGAGGGATGTGACCTTTAGGCAAACTTAAACATACCCGCGGATTCAGCGCATTTGCGGCAATTACTATAGCCGCAGCACGCGGAATCCACCCAGAAAATCATGCTTAGGCTTTTTGCGGGATGCACGTTTTCATCCCGCGCGGACGTCACTCTAGTATGAACAACACACATTGGATAGAATAATTTTTTATGTTTAGTGTGTTTCGCAAGGAAAACCGCTAATGTGTGAATGGAGCCTAATGTTAAAAAGGTCTCAAGCGCTTTTTGATATTCCCCGCTCTCAATTCCTCTTGACTGCTGCTCCAATTCTCTTTCCATGCCTGTTTTCACACTGATGCGCAATATGCCATTCTCCACAATGCAATATAAAAAAAAAAGTGGTACTCCAATAGCGTGCTTTAATATCACCGTCGGCTCCGCTAAGCTCTCATGACAGTTCAGCATCCCCTGGTCACTAGGTAACCAGGGGACGCTGAACTGTCATTACACACTGATAACTCGGCGAAGCCGCCGTGATATCACGGCGGCTCTGCCGAGTTCTCATTTTAATGACAGATCAGCGTCCCCTGGTTACCTGGTAACCAGGGGATGCTGATCTGTCAATGCATGTGGCCAGAGCCAGCCGTGAGTAGCAGGCTTTCAGCTGGCCAATGGCCGGCCGTTTGGCCAGCTTCGGATTTCCCCTCGGCTCAGTCAAGCCGAAGCATATGCCTTCGGCTCGACCGAGCCGCTTGGCCAACTTCGGGAGCTGTACGGGATATAGTGAATAGCCCGTACAGCAGCCCTTCGATTCTACTGAACCGAAGGGCTCCCGAAACCAAAGCTAACCGAAGGATCAGCCGAAGCTATGGCTGGATCCTTCAGCAGCTTTGTGAATAACCCTCTCAGTCTGTCTTAAGTCTTTTTATTAGGACAGTCAGAGCTTGGTGCTACTGAAATTGAGAGAGGATCATGCAAAGGCCTTCTAAATAGAGATTCATTTTTTTAAATAATTTTTGGTTATGCTGTGTGAATAGGAACACATAACAAACATATTGAGGGTGCTTTCTTAATTTTGACTGCAAAAATTATAATACACTTTAATATAGTAAGAGTTGTTCACCTTCGGTTGTATTGAGTGTTTTTAGCTGTAGAAAGGCGAATAGATTTCATATTACTTTTTTTAAATTTTTTTTATAAGGCAGTGCAAAGAGCTATAATGGTATTATGCAACATGAAATAGCCCACAGAGACCAAACAAGCTGTTCTGGCTTGATTTATGTGTATGTGTCTGTGGAAACAAACCTAAAAGCAGATCACTGAACATCCTCCATTGTTATAAGACATCCAGGAACTATGGAAGACACCATCAAACTACTAACTGGTGGCATGCAAAAAATAGGAGTAGGAGTAATCATAAAGTACAAAGTGTCCTAGTAGAGATGACTGATGTTACACTGCAAGATCAGACTGAGTATAATCTATGAAGATTTTATGTGGATCCTATTAAAATGGTATTTATACTATATAAAGTATATTATATTGCAGGCATACAATCATGACCAGCAGTGGTACGTTTTCTCCGTGTCATTGTTCTCCAGAATGTGCAACCCGAGCAAATCCTCAGTTTCTGTATTGCAGGTTACATGGTGATGTGTATTATTGTGACACTTTATAGCAGCAAATGTTTGTGCTTTTTGCAAGTCTGTTTCTCTGTTTTATAGGAAGCGTTTGTGGTCATTTTGCTGTTTTATCCAATATAACGAAACAGGATCAGGAAAAACATTCATTACTCTGCAAAATGTTATTTTCAAATCAACTGTTACTTAAGAAGGAAATATAAAAACATGTGCAGCTTTACTCAACTAGCCCTAATGGAGGGCTTTCTACAGGCAAGCCGGCAGGGAGACGGCTTATAGTGAAATTTACTGAAATGACCACATGACGTTGACACAAAGGTTGGATCTTGTGCAAAAGGTGGTCATCATTCAGAATTGCATGGTAATTTCAGCATGATGTTTAAATATAGCCTTGGCCATATGGTAACAGGTTAAAAAATAAGTGGTACTAAATGGCACTTCAAGGTGCCAGTAAACTTATTCATCAATAAGCTTATTTCTAAGATTTTATTGTAGTAGGTTTACTTTAAAGAGGAACTTTGCGCATATCTTTAAAATAACAACAAACACACCTTTAGAAATGTTTAGTAATGGCTATCTACAAACACATACTTCTAGATAATTGCCGGCTTTGTATTCTTTGCATACCTTATTTTTTTCTCATTTTCTTCCCCAGTCTTCTCACAGTGGCCATTTTTTACTAAGAGCAGATTAATATATCTCTCTTTACTTCCTGGAACTCTGCGCACATTTAACTAGGACATGTGACCATGCACATCATCTCAGGGGAGGAAAATGCCTTTCCCTAAGATCTCATGAGATTACAGATGAGATTTCCCTGCATTGCTCTGCTGATGTAACCTTCCCTGGATGGGACGCTTGGGCATGATTACATTATTTGTGCCAAAGAGAACCAGGAAGTAGATGAACTCTATTTGTAAGTAAATTAAAAACAAGTTTGTTTAACTAATGAATGTAGGATGATTTTAAATCAGCATGCAGAGTTGCATGCTAATGTGATTTTTAGTGAAAGGGGTAAAGAGCCGATTTAAACATTAGTTTACCAGTCTCAGCCATGTAAAAGTAATTATCACTAATAATCAGTGAGAAAATAAATAACTAAATAAATAAAAGAATATTTTTTTTAGTATATATATATATATATATATATATAGTCTTCTTTGTTTGCTATTTTGGTTTTCTTTTTTTTTTGTTTTGAAATGATGAAGCTCCAGAAAAGGCCGACATATGCTGTCCGCTGTATTGAAAACCTGCCAGAGATGATGAAATGTTTGTTCCTACTTTAGGCATCTATTTCAACTTTCTGCTTTAACCTACTGAGGTCACAGGAAGTTATCATTTTCCCAATGCTGACTTGTTAGTATTTCACAACTGGAATTCAAAGTTTAGTATTCCATCTTTTTTTTCTTGTTTCTTTTTATGTCACTGAAAGCTGCAGACAGCAGTGGGTCAGTGACCCCCCCGCCACATCCTGTTAGGATTTACTCTTAAAGGATAAGTTCACCTTTTTTTACTAAAAAAGAAATGCATCATTAATAATTTTAAATTCATTAATAATTTTAAAGAAATGCATCATTAATAATATATTTCAAAAAATGCATTTCTTTAAATTTGCATTCAAGCCTGGAAAGCATTGCAATTGTGATCACAGCTGCAAAGCTGAGGCTTGTGCACATTCTCTCCCAGGCAGAGCTAGTACAGAGGTACGGAGTTTAAGTTAGGAGAGATGGGGGAAGGACGGCTGGACTTCAAACTGCATTGATTGGTTGCAGTACACATTATCTTTTTTACTTTGAACTGAATCTGTAAAAGTAGATTTTAATTTTTTTAGATAGACTACACTTAGCACAGCCATACTCAACCAGGGATTCCATGGAACCCTAGGGTTTCCCCAGAGGGGGTTCCTTGTTTGGGAGTGACCTCCCATCTGATGGTGCCTGAAGAGTTCTGGGTCCCATGTTACTTGACAGTGCCAGCAACATGACACTAATGATCTTTTTAGTTGTCTGTAGAGGTGGCATTCTTCCTCCTGACCACCACTGTAAGAGAGGCATTCTGACTCTCTGACCACCAATGAATTGGGGAATTTCTTCCCACTGAATTCATTTTAGCAGGGTTTCCCTAATACCTGAAATTATTTCAAGGGTTCTAGGGTAAAAAGGTTGAGAAAGGCTTGCTTAGTATATGAGTGGTTTCCATACTAAATCTATGACCTTGAGCTTGCTTTAAACAAAACATTGCTGCTTTTGTGGGTAGGCATAAATGCACGGCTGTCTTGGGTTCCTCAAAAGGTCAGCATGATGTGATGTATGTTTGGTCATACACAGAATGTCAGTATTCATTCTTTTTCTGGAATATAACCCAACATCCTTATGTGTTGCTTACTCACGCTGCACAGCAAGTGTATGTCAAGCTTTAGTTAGTGAGATCATAGAGAGTATAGCAGTGTCATCGTGTGAGCCTAACAAAACCAACATAATGAAGCCTAAGCGAGTCTTAACAAAGCCCTGTTGTTTGTTTTATTAATATTTATTAACCCTCATTATTTAACCACAAGGCCTCTCCTCCTGCTTTTGGCTGCCTGCTCATCTAGTTTTGGAAGCAGCAAAATGTGCTGGAATGTGATGACTGCAAGGCCGGCTTAGCTCCAGACTGGGAATCAAACCATTGGGACACGTCCTAGCTGTGAGCACAGTGCCAGGACGTTTATGTACTGGAGAAAACAGACTTCATTTCTGCAACATGGGACATATATTTAGGCAACATGCTGCCAATTACTGGCAAGGGCTTCCTACTTCCCGGAAATCAACTGATCCAATGTAATAGTCACTGCATTTCTATTCTTGTGAATCTAAGGGTTTTAGCATGTTTGTTGTTAAAAGTCAGAAACATTTATTTAGTTGATCCTAGCATCAACATAAAGTGAATTTCATGGGAATACAAAAAGTGGAAAAAGCAGTAAAAAATAATAGAGGGCCTGGCTCTTCTCTACTGTACTAAAAAAATGTATCGCTGTTTGCATCCACATAGTAGAGTTTTGCCTTCACTTGCTGTCCCAGTGACCAAGGATAGGAAGTGAGGGAAAATCTCTACTGCTGAGGCACTGCACACACATATACGCATACACACTGCTTGTAAACAAAAAAGTAAGGACTTCATTGGAATTCTACTTTAAAGACATCACATCACATTCTGAAACAATTCATCCCCACACAGCTATCTCCTTATGTATCACTGGCCCCTCTCTTTTAGATTGTAAGCCCTCAGCTGCATGGCCCTCCTTACCATCTTGTCTTGAATTGTATTGTAATTGTAATGTCTTCCTTATATGGTAAAGCGCTGTGCAAACCGTTGGGGCTATATAAATCCTGCATAATAATAAAAATGGACATATAGGATGCCACTTCACAAGGGGGTTGAATCGGCAAGATTTTTTTACATTCACTTCTCAGTCCTTTTGGTCTATAACAAATGTCAAAAGGGCTGCTTTGCTTGGAATAAATATATATATATATATATATATGTGACTTATTTTTTTAGTCCCTTAAAGTATTTTAGTCCCTTAAAGTATTTTTGGTTTACCACTCCATCAAAACACATCCTGCAGTATTTTATAGACAGCACTGAAATATTTATTGATCGTTTGACGTACACAAGAAAAAATGGATGATCTATGTTTCTGCATTGAGTGATTGGGAAAGACAGGCTGTACTTGCAGGGCTTAAATTTAGATGTCACTTCAGCTATAGCAGGAGCTGATGTGGAAGTCAGGATAGATGGATAGCTGCATTGCTAGCTGTCAAGACAGTAGAGTATTGGGTATAATATAGCTCTGTATACACAGTGTGTGCCAAGTACAAGATAACTTCATCCCCAGCCTGTGTTATGTTATTAAACAGCGATTTTACACAGATAGAAATTTCTGTAGTGTTTCCCCAGAATAAAGGGCGGTGAGAATGAGGGTTTAATAATCACAATTAAAGACACAGTTTTTCCACATCTATTTGTTAACATTTTAATGGATGCTGTACAAATATTCTAAATAGAAGATTTGCCTTTAAAAGAGAACTATGGGGTAAGTGTTTTTCTCCATAGATCTCCTCAGGGTCACGGGAGGACATAAACTAGCGTCCTCCCGTGACCCAAAGCTCAGTATACCTAGTATACCTAGTATAGGGATACTGAGACCGCCGCAGCCAGGACGGATCCCGACATTACTGTCGAGATCCACCCAGCTGCGTGATTGACAGCTGGCTCTGCCTATCTAGAGGCAGAGCCAGCTGTACCCGCCCCCTCCCCCATCTGTTCCGCCAGTCAGCTCTGGAGGATCGGAGCGAGGAAGGGGGAATCCCTGCAGGGAGCTGTGACAGTCACGGCTCTCTGCAGGGACATGATCGAGAAGAGAGTGAGCGACGGTATGTGTTCGCTCACTTCCCGATCTATTGAACCGAGGTGTGAGACAGTTTCATTGTCACACGTCAACTTGAACTATCGGGTCTATTCACTAGGCAGCCGAGTGAATGACCGACCAGAAGTGAAGTGAGCTGAACACTGTTCGGCTATTCACTTCAGACTGGTTCGGCTGATTTCAGCCGTATATCGGCTGAAATCAGCCGTACCTTGGCTTGTTTCGCATGGCTTCGGGTCGGCCGAA
>NW_017306984.1:374060-391212 GCF_000935625.1 Nanorana parkeri | reverse complement strand
GGAGCCGTGTCAGAATAGAAAAAACATATATAAATATTTTCTGCCCATTGAAATGCATTGCTAGATTCCTATTGGCTATTTCAATTTGCAATATCCAATAGTAAACTAGCATTGTACCTGCCCTCTGCTGATGGACCTGATGGAGAACTGCATTTCAATGGGCAAAAAATATATATTTAATTTTTTTTCTATTCTGACACGGCTCCGTGTCAGAATAAAGTTAAAAAAAAAAAAAAAAAGCAGGGTTTCTCTCCTTGGCGGCCCGGAGACTCCCAGAGCGCCAGGGAGAGTTTGCTGTTTGGAGATCAGTGTCCCTGGTTAGCTGGTAACCAGGGACGCTGATCTCTCTGCAAGTGGCCAGAGCCAGCCGTAAGATCACGGCTGGCTCCGCCCAGCTGTCAGAAGCAGGCTGTCGGCTGGCCGCTCGGCCAGCTTCGGCTTTCAGCGCGGCTCAGCCAAGTCGAGGCATATGCGTTCGGCTCAACTGAGCCGCTCGGGACACGTTCGGGAGCTGTACGGGCTATAGTGAATAGCCCGTACAGCACCCCTTCGGTTCTACTAAACCGAAGGGGTCCTGGGGCCGAAGCTAGCCGAAGGATCGGCCGAAGCTACGTCTAGATCCTTTGGCAGCTTCGTGAATAGACCCCTATGAGGTTGAGTGAAAATCACTCACCTTATAGTTCTCTTTTAATTCCCAGTTTTTTCATTCTCATAGCCTGTGTTTTCCAGGCAAGCATATACTGTACTGTGTGAAATCTGGGGTTGTTGCAGATTTAAAAACTTTTATTTATGCTGTCAGAACGTTACACCGGTCTGTTTTAAAGTATATTTAAAGCCAAAAATTGTTTATAAACTATTATAAACTTTATCCTTACTGCTTGACAATGACTTCTGCTGTATCCTCTCTTCTTATGAATGTACTTGCTTGTTGAATGCTTCTCTTAAAGCTGAACTCCATGCAGATATAACAGATACAAGTTCATGCTCCTCTGTATTTACTAATAGATCATTCAATGTATTTCATTTTAAAGCTAAACTCCGGGATAAACAAATATTGTCTAAGTACTCAATAAATTTATAACATGGGTGCAAAAAATGAAAAAAGGGCCTCAGTCATGAAGGGGTTAATGTGCTGCTTTTTGTATTTCTCCCAGATCTGTGCAGTAATCCAGTGTGAATTTTTTACCTCTGTGCAGGAGATTTTTGTAATAAAGACCGGTCACAGCTGCTCTCTCTCCTTGTGCAGGTTGACTGGTCTTGTCTCTGCCCACTCCTGTTGTTTTCTGCAGGCAACCTGTAACGGGTGGGCCTGCTGGGTCCCTCCTCCAGCTCTGTTGTCTGCACAGGTGATAACTAGGTTTGAGAAATAGTTCAGTGCACATACAGTGGATTTATATCCCTTGTGGCTTATGAGAAATATATTTATATGAAAGTTTTATTTTATGTCATTATCTCCACTGATAGGAGGAAAGAGCAGATATACTTTGCTGGGCGATGTATATTTGTTTGATCTGGATTCATTACAGGCAGTCCCTGGGTTACGAACAAGATAGGGACTGTAGGTTAGTTCTTAAGTTGAATTTGTATGTAAGTTGGAACAGGTTTTTTTTGGTTAGTTTTGGATAGCATAGGGAAGGGTTAACCCCCTGTAATGTTTGTTTTGCTGTGTGTGCCCCTATTCAGAAGATTTCACCTCACTTTCTGTCCCAGTGACAATTGGATTTTGAAAATGTTAGGTTGGCGTGGAAACAAAGATTGGTGATAAAGCTTCAGTGGAGACACCTTTTTCCCATGATAACTTTTACAGGAGTGAATCCCTTCCTAGGGGTAGATTTCCTCTCACTTCCTGTTGTCTCGAGGACAGGAAGTGAGATTAAATTTTTCTAATGAGGATACTGACAGCAGTAAAAAAACTGTGTCCCGGAGGAAGAGGCGGGCACCCCTTTTCTGCACGTCTAACAAGAGGCAACTTCCTGTAATGTACATATAGTACTATGAACCAGGCCCAAAAAGGCGGGCACTCCTCGTCAGCACGAGCGCGGTAGCATTACAACTACCCCTGCTGCACAGTGATAGCCTCTGTTTGTAAGTAGGAGTCGGATGTTTGTAACTCGGGGACTGTCTGTATTGAAAAAAAATCTGAGAGTTTAATACTACTTTAAATACAAATCATTTTGCGGGTAAAATATCTCCCATATACTAATATGTTATCAGTGTATTCAGATGTTTGCCTAAATTCAGTGGTTACAAGAACAATTACTTATTGATTGGTTTAATGGTTGCTAAAAATTATCAGTAACTTAAAGTTTTATTTGTGTATTTATTTTTGTGATTTGCTACGAAAAGAGAATGCAAGCTTTCATGAATGAACGCAGATAAAGATTAGCAGGCTTCCTTGGCTGTTAGCAAAATGTAATCAGGTCATCGAGATGGCATACAATTCGCAGAAAATGTATTGTGTGTGACGTCAGCAGGTGATATGTGCAGACACTTGGAACGTGTGAATGTACCTTATACCCCTCTAGCAATGGATGACCTGCAATGCCTTGTGTCATGTACTGTACTGTACTTTCCACGCTTGGGTCAAGGCAAGATTTACAGCTTACTTTTACTTTTTGGCTGCTCTGAGAAAAGTTTGGATTTTAAAACATTTAAAGAAGAACTCCAGGAATGTAAAAGGTTAAGCCCTGCAGCGGTGTTACCGTCGGACTGCTCGGTTTCTCAAAAATAAATAAATATATAATCACCTGATTCTCGTTCCCGTTTGGCTGCTAGACCAGCCCCTCAGCCTCTGCTCCCCCAGGCTTCGGCAGTCTAAGGACTGCTGATGTCATCATGTCTAATGAAGGTCCATTGACTGCCGAGGGACCTACCACAGCCAGAGCGGGTAGGGAGAGAGGTGAGCACTCCCCACCACAGGACCAAAGATCAGATGAGTATATCTCCAGTTTTCTGGCCCCCTAGAGAAAAACAAGCAGTTAACCCTTGCAGGGCAGGGGTAGCCCCACTGTAGGAGTTACCTTTTCAAAGTTCTTCTTTAAAGAAAGAGTCAGCTATGAATCATTTACAGCTAAAATGGCCATACAATATTGCACAAAAGTACAAGGAGCTATTTGGGTCTGCCGCTTGTTTCCATCCAAAGCTGTCACAAAGGAGCAATTCAGAGGAAAGTGTAGTGTATTTTCAGTGAGCGTATAGTTTGATTTATTATTGTAGCGTGTACCTTAAAGTGTATGAGTTTAGTAAATCTCTGCAATAAATACACATTTCCGCATAATCCATCTATTTAAAACTGCTGCAAGTATAGAAAAAGCCTGTTGCTCCTTCCAGAAATCCTAACAGCATTCTTAAAGGAGAACTATGGGGTCAGTGTTTTTCCCCATAGTTCTCCTTAGGGTAACGGGAGGACACAAACTAGCGTCCTCCCGTTACCCTAAGCTCAGTATACCGCGAGCTACAGCTCGCGGTATACTGAGACGCCGCAGCCGGAGCGGATCCCGACGTAGATGACGGGATCCGCCCAGCTGCGTGAGTGACAGCTGGCTCTGCCTATCTAGAGGCAGAGCTAGCTGTACCCGCCCCCTCCCCCGTCCGTTCCGCCAGTCAGCGCTGGCAGATCGGAGCGGGGAGAGGGGAATCCAGCCCTCCCCTTGTCACGGCAGAGAGCCGTGACAGGATCGAGAGGTGAGCGAACCTGGTATGTGTTCGCTTACCTCCCGATCTACTGAGCCGACCTGTGACAGTCTCATTGTCACAGGTCGGCTAGAACTATGAGGTGAGTGGAAATCACTCATCTCATAGTTCTCCTTTAACCTCCTGTTTGAGATGGCAGCACAGAGGCTTCTCTGCCCTGAAATCCCTAGCAGTGTTGTCACCCCTGCCCAGTTGTCTTCTGCTAGTGCTAGTGTGTGTGTGCCGGCGCTGACTTGATACAACACAAATCACTGTTTACTTTTTATTTATTTATTATTACTGAAGTGAAATGTCAAAGTTATGTTTCAGTCATTCCAATGCATGGCAGTGGGAAACAGGCAGGTAAGCTCCTTTTTCCAGCAGCGCACTGCAATCCATAAGAGTGTTTATAATTCAAATTGATTATAATTAAAATGTTATTCTGCATTTTAACTAAACTCCAACTGTATGACATTTAATTTATAAGAGCACTTTATATCACTCACAATTGTCATGCATGTTCCCCTAAAGTGCAATTGAAGCCAAGACGTATGTGTAGTTTTGGAAGAAGTGAACCCGTCAGGTTTTTATTGCTGTCTGTGTCCCCGTTAGGGAGATTCACCCTCGCTATTTTTCCTTTGTGACTGTTATCACTGAAAGTGAAAGAAAATCCCAAATGTTGGGTTGTCTTCAGAACAGAATTAGATGGGAAATCTTCTAATGGAGACACTAGTTCTGGCCATCAGGGATTGCTCTCACTTTGGAGGGTTTTCCTCTCACTTCCTGTTGCAGCTCTCAGACAGGAATGGAAATCTCCTCAATGGGACACAGATGGCAAATAAAGATGACAAGGGTTATAACCATTTTATCTAAAAGTGAAGAAAAAATTATGACTTCAATTCTACCTTAAAATACCGTTTTCACATTTGTCATTCCTTTCTGCATCCTAGTTCTGCTTATCTACTACAGTCTACATGCACTCATTTCAGCACATCCTAGCTCTGCACAAGGGGCGCATGTGACTGGGTAACAACACATGAGCACAGTTTGGAGACAGTTGTCACCCCATAACAAGAAGTACCTGAAAAAGGACCCTCATGGCAGGATCACCAGGTATCAGGGCTCCTTCACACTTCTCCGTTTTAATGCAGCAACACATTTTACTGTATATAAATGCATTACAAATAGAAATCCCATTCTTTCTTATGCGGCTAGTTCATGACTATGTGGACATTCTGTGGGCCTATTTATATATACACATGTGCATTACCATGCATGCTACATGCATACAGAACAGCGTGAGTCCAGCCTTATTGTAATAAACTGATGATTTAAAAAGATTGAAAACAACTTTTAAAATTATAATATGTTCAAGGTTATATGAGATTGGGTTTAGGTTTGCAGTTTGAGGCCGCTATATGATTTAAAAATACATATTGGTGATATGTAGTCATATGGTTGATGTTTGTTCTTGTAATTTCATCATATTAATATTATCAGTCATGGTAAATCTATCAATAGAAGTATTGCAATGCCACTTGCTTGTTGTCAGTAGAAGGATTAGGATGGTGCTGGCTGGGGATAAAGCGTGTATCCTCCAGGAGTCCTGTGGGGTGCTGGAGTAATCAGGCTGTCTCTATCACAATCCCCCTTCTCCCCTGCCTGCCGTCACTAGATCCGAGAGAGGATGAATATAATTCTGAATCATTAAATGTCAGCAGCTTTATTCACTACGTATGTGTGCGGCAGCCTAGATTCACACACTGCTGGGGGAGACATTCCCATAGAGGTCAGGTCACCCATTCTCAGAGAATTGTAAAGAAGATCCTGAGGCTTATCCACATCTCACCCAAGCTCCTGAGACCCACCCACACTTGCTGTCCCATGCTGATATTCTTTACTGACAGTTGTTGGTTGCATTTTTACTGACGCATGATTATGTTCAGGTATTAAAGAATAAAAGGCAGATGTTCTCTGAGCTTAACCCTTCATCTGGACAAATCTCACTTCATCCAGTAGATATATTATACTAAATTGTTGTCTCCAGCAAGATCAGTAACACAAATTGAGGAAAAGGGAAAGGAAAGAAAAGCGACAGATGGATGTTTTATGTCTGTAATCCAAATATAAAAATAAGATGATTAATATGACAATTTCATGTATGGAGTAGGCAGCTGGTGGATGTCTAATGACTTTATATTTTTACTTTCTTATATAGTTCTATTGTTCTGTAAAAAATAACTACACTTGTAGCACCCATGTTGCACCCATATTTAGAATGTAACATGAAATATAGTCACAGCCCCAAATAACAAGATAAAAACTAATAATACATTAAAAGATAACACGGCGACATTAGCTTTTGCTGCAATTATCAGCTTCAATCCAAAGATTTCCCCCACAGTACCTTTTTCTGCCACTAGATGTCCCCATCAGCATCATTTAACTCGCTTCCTTTGTGGCTAGGTTAGCTTGGACCCTCTCCAGCCTGTGACTGGACAGTGAAAGGAGAAGCAGTACAGGAATAAACTCATCTCTCCATATTTATTATAAATTTAATGATATTTCAAGGGTTATTTCACCTTTATTGTTTGTTTGTTTTTTCTTACAATGCATATTAAAATGCTGCCTTGCGTTTTAAAAACATTAAGCTTACTTTTATTAATGCTGCTCCTGTGGGCTCCCCCTCTCTGTCCCAACTACATGAAAAGACCATTGGATGCACAGCCCCAGCTCCTCGTGAATAAGCACCTTGCTAGAATAATGTGGCCTGCTAACCGCACATGCGCAGTGCACTTTCTCATTCACTGGATGCTGTGCTCAGCCATTGCTGAGAGAGAAAGTAGACTGTGCATGTATGGTTAGCAAGCCACGTTCTTCTAGCAAGATGTTTATTCATGAGGAGCTGGGGCTGTGCATCCAATGGTCGATCTGCCCTGCCATGGAGTCGGGCGGAGAGGGGGAGCCCACAGGAGCAACTCCCCACACTGCAAGGGTAAACTGCTTCTGTTGACTAGGGGACTCCGTAAAGCCATAGTACTCCCATCCTAGGTCACCGCTTACCTCTGTCCCCCTCCTCTTTGGCTATGGAATGTCCCTTGGCATCCTCGCATCCGATGCAATTCAATGGACCTGCACTAGACGTGATCATGTCAGTCGTCCTTAGACCACCGGAGCCTAGGGCACAAGAGGCTGTGGAGACCAGTCTAGCAGTTCAGAAGAATCCAGGGGGACCGCGGATTAGGTAAGTAAATCTGCTTTAATAGTGTCCTCTAGTCTAGACAAAACAAGCACTTAATCCTTGTGTAAGGGTAGCCCCATTGAAAGGGTAGGCGTTTTTCATTTTTCCCAAAGCTCTTCTTTAAGGGACTGTTTCATGGAGAATTTTATATCACAGAAATTACACAACTGTTGTGTTACAAGTGTAATAATACAGCTACTGTCGCCTTGTGCATTATATGGAACCTGATCAAGTCCCTAAAATAGTTTCATGTTCTATCTACAGGTGGCAATAAAGATTATTGACAAGTCTCAGCTCGATGCTGTAAATTTGGAGAAAATCTACCGGGAAGTAGAAATAATGAAGATGCTGGATCATCCTCATATTATCAAGCTTTACCAGGTAAGTCAGTTTACCTGTATTAGATTAGATGATACCAATGTAATAGTTGCTGACCACTGTTTATAGGATGATTCATAAGCTTCTGAACGCTTTTTGTGGCCAGCATTATATTTTCCAAGCAAGGCGCACATTAATCTTCACATTATTCACTGATGATGAAATGTCTATAATCCAGGACACAGAGGTTTTTCAGGGACAAGACCTTTAAGACACGGTGAAAGAATGAAATCAAGTATATAATATGACATGCATTAGTCATGGAGTTTAAGTGACAGTTGCATACATTTATAGCTGAACAGAAAGTAAGTGAGATATGCTATTAAGGTCCATGGTATTTGCTCTATGATTAGGGTATACTAATTGTATTATATTTATACGTTTTCACCTAATAGGTCAATGTAAAAAGTCCTGGAAAGACAGTAAAAAGGGGAAAGGAATAAGAGGTAACAAAGTATAACAAAATGTTTACTTTGTGATTTAGGTAAGGTAAGCGTATTTTAAATATACCTCTGTTCCTTGAGTTATGCCAGGGTATGCTTGGGAACTGTCTTCTTTTTTTTTGCCTCTTTCGGCTTTTAGTGATTACCGGCTTTTTTGAGATTTACAGAAAATCTTGGATGCCCAGATAGGTGACAATGTGTCACGGATACCGGCACAGGTGACCACACACCTGCGCAGGTACCCACACAGGCAGACCAAACACATGTGAAACAATCAGGGTTAAAGGTTCAGGACTGGGATCAGGACTCACAGGAAACAATACTGAGCCATAATCCTGACTGCAGGGAGGGTTTAAATATCCTCCCAGGTACTGGCAGCTGGGAAAGACCCGCAGGTGAGCACTCAAGGAGCGGGCTCTGGACGCTCCACAAAAGTCAATCCGCGCCACCGCGAGGTCCAAGGGCATATCTACAGGCCTGTGGAAGTCCCAACAGGAAGGCCATGGGCACCAGGGTTCCGAGGAGTACACCCCCCAGCACAAAGGAGCCCGGGTATCAGCGGGTACGCCATCCGGTTACCCCCGAAGCAGTGGTCACCCAACCCAGGTCACCACATACTTCAGGGGACGCAGCAAGACCAACCAGAAGCCAGGGGTGCCAAAATGGAACTCCTCTGTTCCCCAGGATCTCACCAACACCAGGCCCTGGCCTGCGCACATGATCACCCCACCTAAGGCGGACGCCACAGGCCCATTGGCTGCAAGGGGCATTACCTCGGCACCAGGACCCAAGCAGGCAGTGGACGACAGTCCCACAAAGTTCGGTTGGACATGCCGCCAGGGCACCGGATCAGCAGAGGCAAGGAGTCGGAAAACAGGCACAGGATCGGAAACTATGAACTGGACAGTAGGCCCCAGGTCAGAGGCGAGGAGCTGGGCCTCAGGCACCGGATCGGCAAAGGCGAAGAGCTGAGCAGCAGACACCGGATCAGCGGAGGTAACGAGCTGGGCAGCAGACACCGGATCAGCGGAGGTAACGAGCTGGGCAGCAGACACCAGATCAGCAGAGGTAACGAGCTGGGCAGCAGACATCGGATCAGCGGAGGTAACGAGCTGGGCAGCAGGCATCGGATCAGCGGAGGTAACGAGCTGGGCAGCAGACATTGGATCAGCGGAGGTAACGAGCTGGGCAGCAGACACCGGATCAGTGGAGGTAACCAGCTGGACAGCAGACACCGGATCAGCGGAGGTAAAGAGCTGGGCAGCAGACACCGGATCAGTGGAGGTAACGAGCTGGGCAGCAGACACCGGATCAGCGGAGGTAACGAGCTGGGCAGCAGGCATCGGATCAGCGGAGGTAACGAGCTGGGCAGCAGGCATCGGATCAGCGGAGGTAACGAGCTGGGCAGCAGGCATCGGATCAGCGGAGGTAACGAGCTGGGCAGCAGGCATCGGATCAGCGGAGGTAACGAGCTGGGCAGCAGGCATCGGATCAGCGGAGGTAACGAGCTGGGCAGCAGGCATCGGATCAGCGGAGGTAACGAGCTGGGCAGCAGGCATCGGATCAGCGGAGGTAACGAGCTGGGCAGCAGGCATCGGATCAGCGGAGGTAACGAGCTGGGCAGCAGGCATCGGATCAGCGGAGGTAACGAGCTGGGCAGCAGACACCGGATCAGCGGAGGTTAGGAGCTGGGCAGCAGACACCGGATCAGCGGATCACCAGATCAGCAACTGGAACAGGAGCTGGATCGTCAGCGACTGGAACAGGAGCTAGATCGTCAGCGACTGGAACAGGAGCTGGATCGGCATCGTCTGGAACAGGAGTTGGATCGGCATCGACTGGAGCTGGATCGGCATCGACTGGAACAGGAGCTGGATCGGCATCGACTAGAACAGGAGCAAGATCGTCTCGAACAGGAACTGGAACAGGAGCGGCTGGAACTGGAGCAGGTGGGGCTGGAAGTGGAGCAGGTGGGCCTGGAACAGGTGGGACTGGAACCAGAACAGGCTGAGCTGGAATGAACCCTGAGTATCCCAGACAGTCATCCCCAGCCTCATCCTCCGAGCAGTCACTCAAATTCTCATTCTCTGAACATTCAGTCCATGCCTCTAGATCCTCCAGGTCTGGCTGAGACGTAGCCAGGAGACATGAAGGTTCTTGCTGGGTGGCCTTGGGAACAGGTGTAGCTGAACGGCAGACAGGTGCTGTTGCTATTGGAAACGGGGAGTGGATTTGTTCATCAGAAATAACAAAAGTCCCTGCGGTTGTCATGGGCAATATGGCTAACCCCGATCGGGATATGGAAAGGGGGCTAGACTGCCAAAACCGTATGTCAGACCACCTCAGGAGCAGGAGTTGGGCAAAGGTTCCCACACAGCACCCCCGGTCAATAAGGGACTGAACCGCCTCACTACAATTTAACAAGGTCTCCTGTGAACATCCAGAGTAATGTTCGAAAAACACAGCTGGATCATCCTCTAAGAACCACACCAGCGACCTGACCTGTGACAAGGTAAATGGAGGGGAGAAGTAATCACCCTTATTACCACTCAAAGCTAGTTCACTACAAATCTGGATTAGGGGTTGAATATCCTGAAAAGAACAACCAGTCATATCCATATAACAATGCGGGTACATTCCAATAGGTCTGCTCTGGGGAAGCCCTGAAACAACTGTAGGCAGTGCTGCCGCACCTCGGATGCTAAAAGGGCATAATAGCTTATCCCCTCGAGATCCATCTTGACAGTAGAAAAAAGGGGGGGGGGGAAACCACTCCAAAGCCAACAGGTCCCCGTGTGGTCGATTTGGTCGTTTGTGGGCTCAGTATTCTGTCACGGATACTGGCACAGGTGACCCCACACCTGTGCAGGTACCCACACAGGCAGACCAAACACATGTGACCACACGGACCAGGCAAGTATGTGATATCTGTATAGGTTATTTAATATACACAGCAGACTAACAGCAACAACCAACAACAGGGCTCACAGGTAACAAGGTTCAAACAGGGTTCAGGAATCACAGGTAACAAGGTTCAAACAGGGTTCAGGAATCACAGGTAACAAGGTTCAAACAGGGTTCAGGAATTACAGGTAACAAGGTTCAAACAGGGTTCAGGACTCTCAGGAAACAATCAGGGTTCAAGGTTCAGGACTGGGATCAGGACAAACAGGAAACAATACTGAGCCATCATCCTGACTGCGGGGAGGGTTTAAATATCCTCCCAGGAAGCACCAGGTGATGGCTAAGTACTGGCAGCTGGGAAACACCCGCAGGTGAGCACTGGAGCTGCAGGTCCCAGCACCACCCAGTGATGTCATGCTACTTTTTGCTACAAGTTTGATGGGAGGAGCCGGCAGGCTCTGTAAAATGCCTTGAATCTTTTTTAACCCCTTCGTGACGGGAGACGTACACTGTACGTCCAGCCACAAAGGGACCAAATGACTTGTCACGTACACTGTACGTGACGAGTTATTTGCTGCTTTAGAGGGCTGTTAATCGCTGAGAATCAGCTTTTAACATTCATTAATGGCTGCCCTTACTACAGAGGCATTCATTAATGAAAGGGTTAACCTTTTTCAGACACCCGATACCTTAATATCGGGTGTCTGAGAGTCAAAGCAAAGCGGACACAGATGCCGGCTTTTGCCGGCATTCTGACAGCTCGTATAGATCGAGAGATATCTCTCTCAAGCTATACTGGCTTTTTTTTTTTTCTTTCATGAATAGATACAAAATGTGTCTATTCCTACAATGTATCTATTCCTGGAAGAAGAATGTTTGTTTGCTGATCGTTGTTGCAACAATCAGAAAACATTTAGTAACAGCTGAATCCTGAACTGCTGCAGGATCAGTGTCACTAACTTATTATCGGCTGTTCTGAAGTTTGAAGCAGCCTGATAATAACCAAAAATTTATTAATTTATCATGCAGTAACAGTGAGATTAATTCACAAAATCTGCTTGATATAATTAAATAAATAAAATAACATTTTTAAGTTAAAAAAAAAAGTGAAAAGTGTAAAAAAAAAAAAAATTTGTGAAAAGTGTAAAAAAAATAAAAAAATGTGTAAAAAATAAAATAAAATAAGGGACAAATAAATGAATGTATTTATTGCATTTTTTTAGCTGTGCTGGTTTTGTAAAAAAAATACTACAAATCAAAACTGGGAAAAAAGTGTTTTTTTTAAACGGTTTTTTCCTCTTTTTTTATATTTTATTTGTCCTAAGTGAGGCGTTAGACGCACATATGTGATATAAATATGTAGCCCTATCTGTCCTCTAAAAAACAATATATAATATGTGTGGGTGCACTTTGTAAGAAAGTATATTACTGACGTGGAAGAATCACACAGCAAAAATGTCAAAAGTGTGTCAGTCATTTACGAACAGAAACTAAAAACAAGCTCAGTCATGAAGGGGTTAAAGGAATGATAGAAAAGATCACATTCCAGGGATCCATTTAGATGTGCTGCTTTTCCCTGCTGGCCACTGGGTGCTGCAGACTTGAGTTGTGCCATCTGCTGATAGTTTGACTGGTTGCAGGCATGTCTAATGGAATACCGGGGGATGTGTTTTTTTCAGGTAAATCTTGGAAACAAAATGATTGATGATAGAGAAAGCTAATAGCTGTGAGATGGTGCTAACAAGAGCACAGATGAGGGGGAGAAGTGATTGATGAATGATAGAGATCGTTCAGACAGAAAATTAATATGGGCTCAGGATAGCTGCTGCAGCTTCAAAGGGTTATTTTGTGGAGATGCAAGTTTGCAGGGAATTGTGAGAAATCAGCTTCAATAGAGGAAAGGATTTGCTACAAGTGTGGGTAATTCCGGAGTTCAGCTTTGACTCCACTAATTTGCTAGTCTAAGATCTGATGCAAACGCTGCCAAGGCTACGTGCTGTTTCCATGTATGTTTAAAATAAAAGGGCAAAGGGAACTGGAGGACAAAGGCACCTAGAAGTGCTTGGCTCAAGACTTGAAACCATTACATTGGCACACCACACCAGGGTTCGGGGATGAGTGATGTCTACACACTCCACCCCTCTATTCTGAATACCATGTAGTGACACATCCTTTATAAATATTACTACTACGTTTATGCAAAATGACTGATTGTCTTGTGAGAAAAGTTATGCCCTCTATTCATAACCATTCTCCCTGCTGTAATGATATTGTAGACCAATATAACCGCCTAGATAGATGAAGGCCAGATACTAGCTTGCTTTCACATGTATGGTGGTCAAACTATCAACTATACTAATCAGCTGTACACCTCGCCACTTAGGTTATGTCGGGTAAACCTGACTTAAAGGGGTTCTAAACCCTCCGTTTTTTTTTTGCTTATATCTACTGCTAGCAAGCAGTAGATATAGGCAAGAAGTGTAAAAAAAAAAAAAAAACGCTTGAAATCATTTTAAACTTACCTCGTTATCGCTGCTCGCTCCCGCGCCGAGAATCAGGAACTGCTCGTACGGCCGCAAAGGATCTTGGGGCGGGAGCATGCGCAGATCCGATTCTCGCAAGGTAAGTCTATGGACGCGTGCACCCGCATGCAGACAGCGCTGGATCGGAGGGACAGAGCAGTCAGCGCTGGACCGGAGTGACGTTGCACCGCTGGAGGGACACATGAAAACATGGGGAAAGAAGAGGAAGACCAGAATAAGAGACATCATTTAAGGTAAGTGCTAACATTTACATGGGGGGGAGGGAAAAAAATGTTGCCTTTAATATCACTTTAAGCCAATCCCTGCTTACATAATATGTCACAGAGGCAATGTTTCACCTTCACCAGTGGCATCAACTGAATTATCTTAATGTATTTTCCTGATTATCACTATTATTTTTAGTAAGGCACAGATGAGAGGGAGGAAAGACCATGCAAAAGTCACTAGTTGTGTAGTAGAGCCTCTCTTTACCCATTTTAGGGCATCCCGGGGTGCTCTGCTAGGCATGTGAACATATGTGCAAGAATTTTAGCATAGCTGCCAACTTTCTGAGAGGAGAAAAAGGGAAACCTTGCAACGTGATGTATTTAGGCAATGGATTCACCCCAGCCACACCCCTAACTTTGTTGACCATTAAGGAGAAGAATTTATATACCAAAATTATTAGTTAAATCAATTTTTTACCATTATTTTTCCTTTATACAGGCTTTTCAAAGTAGCAAACAAGTTCATTTAGAAATAAGATGAAGGTTTTTGTGCAGAATAAAGCTTTTGGTAGTTAAAACATCACACTAGTACATCAGTCCAACAAGAGGGACAACTGAGGAGGAGAGGAGGACAGAGGGATTTGGTTCCAAATGAGGGACAGTTCATAGGTATGACTTTCGGTGCTCCCTCTACAAGTCTACGGCTACATTTAGAAGCTTTAAAGTCAACACAGATTCACTTTAATAAGCTAAGGAACATGAGTTTTCCAGTGACCAAGGCTTAAAAATGAAATTGTTATGTTTTATGCAAAGTTATTTTCTGACTCTTGAAATTACATAATTGTATTTTTTTGACTAAGGTGTTAGACTTTTATAGAAAGTACCTAAAACAATAATTTTGTTTGAATTCATCAGGTTATGGAAACCAAAAACATGCTTTACCTAGTGACAGAATATGCCAAAAACGGGGAGATCTTTGGTAAGTTCCTTGATTATTTATTATCTTTCATAACTGTGTGGCGTCATCTATGTGTATTTGCTGTGCAAACTCCTTCTGAGAAATGCAGTACTTTCCTGGGAGATGAATGCTCTATTTGTTGATGGTTTTATGGTTATGACTCGCAGCTCCAGGTGTTCCTAACCTGACAGCACATAATCAGCAAGAAATTCATTGACATAGTTTTAGAAGGATCAGAAAAACAATCTAGATGCTAACGGCTTGTATATTTTCATAAATGCCTATAAGAAATTTGAAATGGTAAAATAAAATTTTCTATATAAAAAGAATAAAAGCAATAGGCATAGAATTTAGATTATATACTCGTTTAAAGGTGTCATATACATGTGTGTGTTTTAGGTGTGTGAGTTGATTGCTTTCCAATAGATATCAGTTAAAATGTATGTGAATCCTAAGCATGGAAATCTGCTCGGTGCACTCTGGTGTACATTGTGGTAACATCCATGTCAATGTTATAAAATAAGCACTCTATATTTTTTTTAGTGGATTGTATAGTGGAAATATCTACACAATTAGAACCCCTGAAAATACAGGGGGAGCGTGACTATTCAGTCTTGGGTCCGTATGTAGTAAATCTTCAAGGCAGACATATCACACATTCCACAGGTTAAAAGACACTAAAAACACAAGAGAAGAAAGGAGCACCTCTAAGACTATTAGTAAATCAGACTTGCAAAACCTTTTGGATGCATTAAGCTCACCTTCGTGTTTGGCTGAGAGAATACATACAGTATGAGCAATTATGTCAACCAGGTTTATATAGACAAATCTACCTCAGCAGGTTATAGTTGTATCTTGTATCAGTGATAGTGCTATTAAACGAAATACAATACACCTAGGTGTATCTGTTTGAGCATATATTAGTACACTTATAAGGAAAATCTAACCTGGATGAATGGTCTTGTAAATGAGACATCGGCAAAAGCCCTTTTTAAGATGATGCCCACAGGGATATATGAACATACAGATTTAATTCCACTTAGACTATGAAAATGAATATTCCAGTTCAATAAACTTTGTTATAAGAGGACTCGATGCATTCTCTTCAGGAGTAATGCAGTGATCAGTGAATGAGCAATTGAAACATACACATTGCAATAATAAGTAGGGATAGGACAGGGCTTTCGGCGGGTCAGCCTTTGACATCACAGGCTGACTAGGGAACTGCAGGCTTGTTGTGCTATTTCATGGCGCCCTGCTGTTTCCATTGCAAACTGAACTGCACATGTCTGTCACAGGTCTGAATCTGTGGATAGTGTTGACAGAATGCAGTAGGACACTAAAATAAGGAAGGATACTGGCAGGATCATCAGGTGCTTCTTCATCTTTTAAACCTAAAGCAGAAAAAAGGGGTGTTCACATATACTTTAAGAGCTGCTCTAAAAAGTCCTATAAATATCAGAGATAATTTTAGACCCACTACTATCCCATTGACAACAACCAAATAATTTCCAGCATGTCCGAAAATGAATTACCTGTCTGGATGCTGACCCAAGATGATGCCTGTTGTGGTTTAGAAAAAAAAGGTTAGGCCCACTTGGGTTGCTTTCATACCGTACACCTTGATGCACAATAACAAGTTACATGCCTTAAACTAAGCATAGTGTGAATGGGGACTAACGTTTGGGACATATGTATACTCCAGGGCTGGACAATTCCAGGTCACCCAACACAACAGGTTACCAACACAACTGAAAAAAAGACTAAAATAAAGTCTGTTAAAAAGTAACAAAACAATTGTTTGCTTAACTATGTATGTTTAAGCTGCCTATATGGTTATATACAGGTTACGTAGTGCTTGTTCCCTGGTTTTTAAAGCTGGCTCCTAGTTCTGGATGAGATTTGTCAATGTTATTTACTGCATCTATACATATAAATATGTGTATATATATATATATATATATTCCACTTTATTTCACTTTATGTTTGAGTATAAAGCAGAGCCCTTAGCACTAGTGATTTACCTGTTTACAAGACAGTTGAGTCCTCCATGAAATTGTCAATGAATGCTTGTAGGGACGTCAGTGGAAACTTTTTTTAGTGACTTCTGGGTGTTTTCCCAAGAAATCCTCTGTTTAAACCATGCCAAGAAGAAATGATAATTTTTCATGACCTGTAGCCCCCTGAAAAGGTTTCTGTTTGTTCTCTAGCATGATTACACTTCATCTGAGAGATCCAGGAAGTTCTAATGATGTTGCTCCCTACCTGACTAATTCATTCCGGCTTAATTGTTTTACCATTTGCTTCCTGTTCTTCTGAGCTTGGAAAGAGGGATTTTCTGAGCTCGACCTTAAATGATCATCATAACTTTCCTAAGCTAGTGATTTCCTAACATTTCTCAAAGGGGCTCTGCTTATTTAGTGTGGATGCATGGATTCTAAGGAGCTTGTCGGTGACAATAGGAGATTTGTTTTTACCGTGATATGCTCAGTCACTAAATGATTTTATGGGATGGCTCCAGGATGCCACTGTATATAGCTGCCAATATTCCCCGAAACATGTGGAGACACTTTTTATGAACCATACCACCATACCAATGTGTGGGAAAGGCCAAAAGAGGTTTGGTCATAAGGGCCACACCTTTCTACCCATAATTGACCATTTAGAATTTAAGGATGTGCTTGGTATTGCCACTGTTTTAGGTGCTAGTCTTGACTTCTGCTCAACTTTTTTTTTATAGATATTGTATTTATTTATTTTTTAGAATTTTTATTCTGAAAAAAATAGAATACTATACCACAAATCAG
>NW_017306984.1:372186-374030 GCF_000935625.1 Nanorana parkeri | reverse complement strand
CACCAGAAGAGTAATTGTGCATCTTGTGTGTCTACACAGAACCTGACTGTACAACTTCATCATCTGCTTTTAGAAGCCTAGATATCTAACTGGTTGGTTGTGTAGTTTCGTGTATTTCTTTATGCTTATGCTACAAAAATGTAATTAAATGAAAACACAAACATTTTATACAAACAATATAAAAATAAAAAAGAACTAAAAAATAGCTAAGCAGTGCAGGCAGAGAAAATAGTTATTTGTGCTAGTTAGGATCATTAGGGATAACAATAAGTTAATAAGGGGTTAAATGGGAAATGCCTCTTATTGAACAAAAAGGTTTGTGTTTTTTTAGCTATTTTAAAGTTTGGTTTAGCAACATCTGTGTAACAAAAAGTAAATACTGTACATTGTAATTAGCTCCTGAAATCAGAAGATAACTACAATGTATCGCATTCTGTTTACATTTCAACAAGTCTTGAGCATAAACACATTTTTCTTCCAGTCAGTCCTGAAAGCTGCTCAGAGCGACACTGATTCAGGTAAATGCCTAGTCATGTGCCCAGTAAGGAAGGACTCTACGATATACAGTGCATGGAACATCCAAGGTCCTAAACTGGTTTGCTTGGGCTTGACACACCAGAACTGTTTTTTGCTTGGTTGCTATAGCCTTCAGGGCATAATTGGTATTTAAAATTATGTTAAATACAATAAAATCAAATATCTCTAAAAGAATACAGAATATTTTATATCGTTGCTTTACAAAAATACTGGCTGATATTGTTTCCTTTTAAAAAGGTTGTATTTACACGCAGACACGTCAGAGCTACCACCCTAGTGTGCTGGGTCTGACACCAGGTTTGTCCTCATTGAATCCCTTTAGAAAGTAAATCAGTTTAAAGTAGTGCATTCTATGACTTTAGTGGTAAAGCTTGTGGTGATCTGTGCTAGTCACAGTAATATTCATTGATGACGTCTGTTTGCTGCTAGAGAAATCAACTTAGGCATGGTTGCTAAAGCAACTACATGCTGCAGCCACAGGAGTAGCAGAATCATTACCCCAGTATAATATATAAATACGCATTTAAAATAACGCTTTACAGAATATTGAGTAATTCTTTTCTCCAATTATTATTATTAGTATTAGTATTCTAGAAAAATATTCCGTTTCTAGAATACTTTTCCATTTTTTTTTTTGTTTAATACATTGAGCAATTTTCCATACACACTTATAGTATTTATAGATATATATCTATAAACCAGGTTGTTATCTCATTTTGGAAACCTCAGTTAGATTTATTTCACCAGGTTAAATGTGGTGTTGAATCAGCAAAATGTATCAATAACCGTGTAGTGCAAAGCTCTTTATGACTACATACAAATCAGATGGAATGTTGAAGCCTATGTAAACGCTAACAATTAACTTTTTTTATTTGCCTCCCTTTTGGTCTGTTAAATTTACAGTTGAAAGTATTTTGGTATAGCTCTTCAGTTTGTGCCAAAGTACCTATTAAAGTCACATTTCTTGAAATATATCTACTGCTAGCAAGCAGTAGATATATGCAAATATATCAATACAAATAAAAAAATTACCAAATGGGTAAATACTTACAGGTGTCTCCGCCGCTCGCTCCCGTCAGTGTCAAGGCAGGGTCAGCTCAGCTGCAGGATATCTCCATTATCTTGGCTACCGTGTTTGTATTTATATATTAAAGTTAGAGCATTTGCTGTCTGTTAGCTGTATAAATACTTGTCTAGAGATGGCTATGAAGAAATGTCAATAAGCATTCTTTTTTTATGATGAATTGTCGATCATCAATAAATATGGGGAATACGTTAGCCTTGTTTCATATGCTATGTGCATAGTA
>NW_017306984.1:363286-372162 GCF_000935625.1 Nanorana parkeri | reverse complement strand
CAGTTAAACAAACATGAAATTCTCTTTCATTGTGGCTACATTTGTTAAAACTGTCTAATTGCCATTTAACTGGCATTGGCCACAAATTGCAAGTTGGACTGTGTAGAGTAAATATGGGCATTAAGGTTGTGTTTCTTTGTTTGATTTCTTGAGTAATCTGCTGGCTCGGTGGCAGAACAACATCTGTTATAGACATTTATCTGGACGTACAGCTGCCACAAAATGCCAAGTGACGTCTGCAACTCCCTTCCCGTTGGCCCCTTATGCACACATGAGGCTTGTGGTCTGTAGGGCAGCATTGTGCAACTTAGCCTCAAAGGCAACCTTAGATTCTTGAGGCAATGTAAACCCAAAACCTCGACTCTGCGTGCCTCAAACAAACGCGCTATAAAAACACTTCCTCAGTGCAGATATGATGCTCAGACGTTTCACTGAGGGGTTAAATGGAACATTGAGTTTCTGTCCTTTTTAAATTTCATGTGTAAGTCTGCTTCCAGTGTTCTTTGTGCTGACAAAGAACAGATCTATCATGATATCACTACCTTTCCCAGTGTGCACTAGATCAGCAGCTGTCAAAGTTAAGAAACAATTTCCTTTTTTTCTGAGTAGTTCCTGCCAGTTGTTATAAAAATTTGCTCTTTTCTTTCTTCGGCTGATTATATGTGTTTATCTTGTGCTGTAACACTGGATCCTGTATCCAGTTTAAATCGTAGGAGTATGGACTCTGGAACACCTCATCTCCTCCAATATTTCTTACAGCTTTGCAACAATTTATACAACTGTTACAAACGTCAAATGTTACGCTGTGTTCTGAGGTTATAATAGTGTTATCCCACAGATTTAAAATGTAACAGTGAGAACCAGTTAAAGGAAGTGTTATGGAAAGTTAAAGGGCCAGATTTTTCTGTGGTTTCTTCAGACTGCTGCAGTTGTGCTTATCGTCCAGTGATGTGATATAGAATGTGATAAGAGCACGCTAGATCTTCTGTTTCCTTCAGTGATGAACTTACTACCTGTGCACATTCATGGGGACCCGAAAACAGATTTTGGTCTGGGTCCAATATTCAGGCAAGGCTACAGGACCAGATTTGACTCCAGTTGCTCCAAGTTGCCACGTTTGTGTTTCTCAACCAGTCACATGCTATACAATATACAATATCATAAGAGCATGCTATGGCTTATGTATCCATCACAGATGAGCATACTACCTGCATGTCCATCTTCATGGGGGGCCCGAAAACAGATTTTGGCCAGGGACAAATATTTAGTCGAGACCAAAGGGCCAGATTTTGCTCCAGTTGTACCAAACTGCTGCAATTGGGTTTCTCATCCAGCCACACGATATACAATGTCATAGGCGCACGCTAGGTCTTATGTTTCCAGCGGGAACAGATGTACTGCCTGTGCACATTGCATGGAGGACTGAAAAGTCAAGAGGGCCAAATGGGTCTGACAGAAAAAAGAGACCAGGGGGTAAGGGTGTATGTATGCCACTGATCATCTGAGCCCCCTTTACAAAAGAGAAGTATGAGGATTCATAACATTTTAAAGTATATCTAAAGCACAGAAAAAGCATAGGGAAAAGTTAAAACTTTTGTCCCAGAAGGGAGATTTTCTATTTCTATTGTCTTGAAGAGGCAAGAGGAAGTGAGAGGAAATCTCTTCAAAGTGAGAGAAAGGCTCTCATAGACAGTTGTCACAGGAACAGGTGTCTCTATTGTAAGATTTTCCTTTCTTCCTGTTCTGTGGACAACTCAAAATGTTTAATTTTTCTTCACATTCAGTTCTGGTGAGAGTGGTCAGAGTAAATCTCCCTAATGGAGACACAAACAGCAAACAAACACACACACACACACCATTGTATAAAAAAAAACAACGAAATTGGGCTTTAGATAGACTTTGAGGGTTGTGGCATGGAATTGGGTCTTTGTTGCAAGTCCAATCATGCAATTTTTAGTACAGATGGAGTAATGCTCTTAAAAGGAAAATTTTACCTGAAGGTATCCTGTGAGTCTGTAGAGAATTTGGGAGAGGTTGCACCATGGAAACAGGTTATGCATATACACTTGGAGAACCAATGATGAGTTGCAAAGGAGTTCTGAATTGTTAATTTGAAAAGGACTTTGAAGGGGAATTTACTTAGACTAAAGTCGAGAAAATCTGGAGCAGCTATTCATGGCAACCATTCAGCTTCTTTTATTCTTAAAGCTTAACTGAACAAGCTGAAGATAGAAGCTGATTGGTTACTATGTAAAGTTGTTCCAGATTCTGTCAGATCTAGTTTTTGTAAAATTACCCCATTGTATTGTAGATATCATATGAGTCTGGAGAGAATTTGGGCAAGGTTGCACCATGGAAACAGGATTTGCATATACTGTATATGTGAAGAACCAATGATGAGTTTCAATTGTCCACAATCTGAAGCTGACCATGCACCTGTGGAATTTTTGTTTGCTTTTGGACCATTCATTTGATATTCTAATAGTTAATGGGGTCAAATGGACAATTGATTTTAACTGTAGTGCTAGAAAAAAAACCGAAGGAACAGGAGCAGGACATTTTTTCTGAAATTAAAGAAATTCTAACAGTGAATGTGGTTTTCATTCAAGAAACGTAATTCATTTCTAAAATGTCTAAAATCGAATGTTAAAATCAAGCAAAATTTCAAAAGTCATTCTGTAAGTTTCTTTAATGGCATTATCAAATGATGAGATTTTTTTATATAAATGTTTGTACAAAAATCTACCAGTGTTTGGCCAGCTTTAGTCTGCCTCTAGTTCTCAAGCTGAATGTCTAAAGTAAGGATAGACATGAGACCGTGTACTGCTGCCCAAAATTACTCTATTCTAAGGAAAACTCATTTTATTTTTGTTTTAATACTTTGAAATAAAAATATCACAGATAATTGGTCTGAATAGTTTTATACAGCATGTATGTTTATAGGTCCTGCACACACAGCACATATTTGGAGCCAGGATTTCATTGGCAGTTAGGATCCATTCAGATTATTTTGTCAGCAACTTACAAGTTCATAATGTTAAGTGAAACTAACTTATTTATATCCCGATTAATAAAATGTACTTGTATCACATTAGAGCAACAACTGTTCTGGAACATTCAAAACTTTTTGTTTCTCATTCTTGCATGCTAAGTCATTAGTAACTCCTCGTCCTGGAATAAAGTTGGAATATAGTCCATATACTGTATGTCTCCAACTATATTTCTCACGGGTTTACACTTGGAGATCAAACAGGATATTACTCTGAACTCACTGTAGCCACTTGTGGTATTCTGATATACAGAAAATGTGAGTTAAAAACAAAACCTTAGTGTAAGTAAAAGCGATTATGCTAATGCTGCTATTCAGAAAAAAATGTCAACTGCTCAAGTTAGAAGGTTTCATATACCTTTAAAGTGTATGTATAGAGTAAAGAAGGCTTAAAACTCCTGTCAGTTTTTTATTCCTATGTGCGCCATAGGGGAGATTTCTCTTCACTTTCTGTCCCAGAGACACAACTGGAAGGGAGAGTAAAATGTTTACAAAGAGAAGGAAATTCCTCTTTTAGACAGCGGCATCTATTTCCTCTCTATTCATGTTCTGGTGACAACCGCGAACATTTGTTTTGCCCATAACACTCTGTGGTCACCGGGATAAAAAAAGAGGGTGAACCTGCCTAGCAGGGATACAGAACCATAACCTTACCAGGGATTCTAATCATTCTCTACACTACCCAAACCTCTCTTAATTACTGAAATTGAGAGCGGAGCATGCAAAGGCATGCTAAACAGAGGTATCTAAAGGGTAAGAATTCTTTTTTTTTTTTATTATTATTATTATTGTTAGATATGCTGTGTAAGTAGGAACACAAAACTACACTTTACGAATAAGCTGCTGGTTAAAGTTAATCTGTTGCTTTGCCTTACATGGCCAAAGCACAGGTTCACTTTAATGGTTTAGTTTCTTTGAATGTAATCTTTGCCCTCAGAAATTGCATTGGTCATTGTAGTCTGTACAGTCTATTATTTGTTGATCCCATTCTGCACTTGTTTAATTAATTAGTAAATCCCAAGGTGATTGCTTTCTTCTGTGTGACTGGAGAACAGGTACACTTTATAAAACACGATCTTTGTTGTCATTGTTAGTTTCCATATATACAATGTTTAATTAGCTGCTATAATCCAACTTTGTGCTGTTCCAGTATGTGCTCAGTACAAGATGCCTGATGTATTATGTACCTGCCTGCTAGGAGAGTTGATGCTTTCAAGCCCATTGCTTGTTAATGATTTGTTCTTGGAAATTTTCAGTGTTGCTGTCTGAGGTGACGCACATGCAGTGGCAGGCATAATACCCGAGAGTGTTTAATTAAAAAAAAACCTGATGTGGTAGGCAGGAGCCTGTTATTTTTAAATGGACTAGTCCTCACAGGACAGCATTGCGTTCCATACAGTGACACATGTAAACAGTTCAGAACTGGAAGAACTCCAACCAAGCAGTAGGTGCTTTTTGTCCAGCTGTAGTCATTCTAAATTTGATGCTAAATAAAATTTGTGCTCATATTATGTACTTGGCAATGGTCACTCATTTATTATTCACTTTATTTGTTTGGTTTAGTTCAATATATCCTCATCACGGAACACTTTTTCCACTAGGTTAGCATGAGATCTGAGAGTTGGATGAAGTAAGCTGGCAGTGTTTTGTCACTCCAGTGTATCCCTAACTGTATGCTTTTATGGGTAATTCCAGGTTTATGGTTCAATCTACCTGTCGTGTGATAAAGACATACCCTCTTAGGCAGGGGTGGGCAACTCCGGCCCTCCAGCAATGCTTTAACTACGAATTGCAACATGCCTCTTGCCTCTGGGAGTCATGCCTGTAACTGTCAGTCTTGCAATGCCTCATGGGACTTGTACTTCAACAACAGCTGGGGAGCTGGAGTTGCCCACCCTTGCTCTAAATGTACTATTATGCAAGAAGAAATGATCAAGGGGTTCATTTATAATGGTAAGCGCCACTATATGGAATTTCCTATACTTCTCAGCACCATCTAGGGGCTATATGCCAGATGGATCTTTTATAAACTAACTACTATGTGTTAAGGAGACTAGGGGGAAGGTCTGCAGGTATGAAGCACAAGCATCTAGAGGTACATATATCTGCCCCAGCCTCCCAAACATTCCTGCTATGACCAAACCTAAAGGCATCCTGACACACAAAACTTTAGCACTTTGTGCTAAACCTTGGTTTCCCCTTCACTCTTCTGAACATTCCTATTGGGCAGTGAGGCTGCCTGTTATAGTAGCAATGGGAACGCTGTTTATGTATAGTATGCAAGCTCCAACACTATCTGTAAGTGTCAGAGCTTTGCCTTTTAGAATGATCTATCAAACAGCCATGTGAGGAATCTTTGGGAGGGTGCTGCCGATATGCGCAGTACTATTATGTCTGCTGCACTTTACCCCTTCCTCATTTCCCCACTGTGACATAGTCTCTTTAATGCTAAAAGGGTTATTAAACCCTCAGCGTTTTTTACATATATCTACTGCTAGCAAGCAGTAGATATATGCAAAACAAATACAAAATGTCAAACTGGTTTAAACTTGCCTGTGTCTTCGCCGTACGCTCCCGTCCAAACATCTGAAGAGTCTCGGGTGGCTGCAAAGGATCTTGGGGCGGGCGCATGCGCAGCTCGGCCGCGAGACGAGGAGAGACACAAGGTAAGTCTATGAAGCAGCGTACACTCGCACAGACACCGTGGGACAGGAAGTGCCAGCTAACACAGAGGAGTCAGCATGGGATCGGAGACCTACATCGGTGCTGAAGGGACAGCTGAAAACTACAGGAAAGAAGAAGATGATCGGATCAAGAGGCATCATTTAAGGTAAGTCCTTACCCTAACATTAATTTCCATGTGATTGGTTCAAATGCAATAAAAGCTTGCGAAATGTTCCCACATTAGCCCCTTACCATTTTGACAAGGCGCAGTACAATGTAAGGCAAACACTTTTTTAAGCACTTATGTCTACTGAGCCATTTGTCTCAATATACTCTGGCATCAAGGATTGCTTGGCGGGTGTTAGTGATGGGTGCCAAGTGGCCTGCTTTGATGTCTAGGTGTCTGAGACCTTAGCAATAACCTACACAGATTATGAATTACTTATTAGAATGATATATTGTTGGCACATGCCTTATTCGCAACACTTTGAAATCCGTTATATAAATAAAAGGATTGCTAAGACGATGTTAAAATCTTGCTGCTAAGTAATTCAAATCAACTGCCTGACTTAGCACTGGAAAGAGTTGTCTAACTCACTCATTTATGTGAAATCTATTTTTGCTCGATATTTAGCTTTATTGCATGGTGATGAGTTGTGTTCTTCCATATTCTTTTCTGCTACATTTAGTTGGGGTACAGTATTAGCTTCGGGCTTTACTGGAATTGAGTAAATAAGGGAAGCCACTTTAACCAGACTTACATTAAACAGGACATTTAGATGGATGTGGAATAGTTTGTTGATTTTGACATCTTCTCACTTACATCAGACCCAAGACCAACATCCCCCTGAGTCATATGCAGTTATTCAAAACTCAGTAAGGGCTAATCTTCAAACACTGCACAGAAAAAGAAAATACGCTGTGATTAAAGAATTCACCTTTGCTTACTGATCTCTTCCTGAATAAAATATTGAACTAAAATGTAGCAGAACATTTATTTAAGGTTGGTAAGTTCCTGCCTCTCTCAGATATTTGAAGTATTCCGCTGTAAACAAACTCCTCACAGACCGAACACTCATACTCCTCGGAATCATGCAGTGATCAGATGATTTGTTGTTTCAAAGTATCAGACTGTAAATAAAAAACTAACGACCTTCATTCCGATCAGACCCACGAGTCGTGTTGTAACTTGCCCACTACCCAACCACACTGAGGAATCAGCAGAGAGCAAATCCAGTAACTTTTTGTTCTTGGCAGTGGTGAGCACATCTGGGCTGATGTCACTCTTCATGCAGGTCTTTAACAAATACAACATGAGAGGTGCAGAAAGCCACTGATTTCATATAGCAACTTCTGAAGAGCATGAGAATTGTGGCTGATCATGGATTTGACTATTTTTTTTTATATGCAGTATTTATCTGCTTGCTCTAAATACAGCAGAACTCCAGGCAAACAGATGAATATACATATGGAATACATATAAGCTAACTGTTTTTCCTCTCAAAGGATTTTTTAATTCTCTACACCCTTTCCTGTGATATATATAGGCTCCCCTCGAAGCACCACCAGATAGCTGATACCCCTTACAGTTTAGGAATACAGTGGTGTCCTCTCTCCAGCCCATTCTTCTGATTGGCCAGCAAAAGAGCTGCAGCAGACTGATAAGGTCAACTCCCTACTCACTCTGATCTCTCCTCACTTTTAACACCCACCATGCCTATACTTTGTTCACATGCACTTTGTAGGGAAGCATCTCGGAGCAGTTTGGATCACATTTTACACTGCTGCTGTAGGAGTATGCTCAAGGTTGTTGCTCATAGCACTGCCTTAGAAAACTGAAATGTACTGCAATCTCAGTAACTGCACATACATTCCATATATTAGATTGTTTCTAATTTTAATCAAATTTAAAACATTCCAGGGACAAATCTCCAAAATCTGTTTGTGGGACAATTGTGCCTTCTTTTTGATAAAACAGGCCAACTTATTTAGTGTGTTAGAATAACCAAATAGATAAAGAAGTGCGGACTTGTAAACGTTTTGACAAAATGTTATTTAATATAAATGTACACAACAATATAAACACTGGATAAAAAAAAACATACACAAAGTTGTTGAGATAATGATGAATGACTCCTTATATGTATGAAGATGCCTCCCAATGGCCACAACCAATTACAATCTTCCAACATATGTAATCTCACTTTTCCTTTATATCACACCTCTCTTTATATATGTGTAGCACATTGTTTGGTTGAAGTGAGTAGATAATTGGATGGGTTATACTCAACATGTTTCACGGATAGTGATCGGCTTCGTCAGGCGCTATTCAAATAAAGAACAATAAGTATCAAATAATAACAAGCACAATATGTCAGTATATGTAGACAGCAGTTTGGTAATCTTACTTAGTACATTTATTACATCACCATAGAGTCAACTCTTCAGAGATGTTTGCAAAAAGCCTAGAAGGCGAACATTGGGCCACCAGTGGCGTGTACCCCTTGGGCCAAACAACCGGCAAATATCTATTATTTCAATAATTTCTTTTGTTAAGTGTCAGTTAACCTTAAGTAAGATATCAGCAAACCGGTCCTTAAAATGAATATATATTTACCTCACACAGACCACTACACTAGTTAGTGTGTTAAGCAGTGACCTACACTGTAACATAGAAGTGCAGACAACAATGCAGTATGCCTTGAATTTGCAAACAGAGATCAAAGTTTGCTCAGGAAAACCCATATTGATGAGTATGAAACTACATAATTCACATGTCAAATGACTTTTCAGTTTTATGGTTGCAGTTAATTGATGTTGTAGTACTGTTTTCAAGGTGGCATATTGATGTCCCAGTTTCATCAAAGGCTTGTTAAAACAGATTTTGGAGTGTTGCCTTAACAGCCAATTAGATGTTTACATCCATCAACCCCTTTCCCCAGGCTGCACAAGTATTGTTAGTAAAGGTTGGTTTGGTTACATCACTAGCAAAGATTGGGTTCTGTATGGACCAACTGCTCTGCTCTGGCTGCTATAGGCAATATCTCCATTCTCCTTCAGCTTTTAATAGCAAAGCCCTGTCTATGAATTATAATTACATGGAATTGGGTGGCAGTTAAACACTTGTTCCATGATTGTTTGAAGTAGTCTAATAATTATATAT